>NC_034012.1:3751520-3805542 GCF_000346465.2 Prunus persica
TCTCCCTAGCATTTTCCTTATTAATATTGTGGATTCGGTGTGTTCTGAGTTGTGAGGTATGGGATAATTTTAATTTTGATTTAATCAGGCTCAGTTTAGTGATGAACTTTGCTTTGGTAGACCTGCAAAATGAAATAATGTTCATTGCTAATTTTGATTTGTTTTCTTCGTACTTTACTCATTAGCCAAACTGGGTTTCTTTGTGTGAGTGCTTATTCTGCTAAAAGTGACTTCTTTCAAAGACATCAATGTTGGATAAGATTCATTCGACTAACTTTGGAAATATTTTCCTTTTATTTTTGCAGTGGAATTTTGGGACCATTTACTATTGACTTGGTATTGAAGAAGTAAAATCAAGATGCCGTGGACGTCTTCTTTTGTGAATTACAGCAGGAACTGTGTTCGATTAGTGGTGTTCTTCCGCGTCATACTGTAGTTTCATTCATTTTGGTGAGATTATACTATCGCTATATTGCTGTTTTTTGTTCTTCATTTCCTTCACCTGTTAGCTTGGCCTAAGTTTAAGAAATTAGTTTAAGAAATTGGTGTAAAAATTGAAACTTGATGGCCCAATTAGCTCCAGCATTTCCTTTTTCCTCTTTGTGCGTGCTTCCAAGACTTTTAAAGGAAAAATATAACTGCTTGGTTTTCTTAGGTGTTTCTTTTAATTGTTTGGTTATCATAGAACAAAAACAGATTAACTGAAGTACTTTTCTTTAGATAAATAATGTTTTAAATTTTGGGACAAAATGATGTTTCTATACTTCTTATCAAATGTAGCATTTGTTATATGGTTCTGTTTCTCGTTGCTCTTTCAGTCTCCATTCTAACAATTTTGTTTTGAGGGTTTACTGCTGCAGGTGAAACTCTTTGGTTTTTGAAGTTCTTTTATTTGGGGATCTTAAAAGGTGGTTGCAGGAGTGAGAATGAACATTGGGGTAACCTTTAAGAGATATCGAGCTATTAAGGAAGTTGGGAAGATTATAATGAGTGTTGGGGTTATTGCCTACTACCAACTGATGCAAGTTTGTCAGGTACATCTGATCTTCTCGTTTCCATTCAGCCATGCTATGCTATTGTTTATCTTCTTTCAGCTTCAGTTGATTTCAATAAAATGTGCTTTAGCATGCTTGATTGTACCACTCTGAAGATATTTCAAACTAGTTTGTTGATATTCTTCTATTTGCTCTTACAGGCTGAATACTTCCGTCAGTTGCTTAAACCTGTTACGTAGTATAGTTTCACAAACCCTCTGGACTCTGGGATTTGGGATAAACTGGACCTCCGGCTGTATTCATACGTAAGAAGGCAGTTGTATTGATTCTGGTTGCTTTTGATTGAGAATAGGCAGCTCTCCTGTACCAGAATGGCGATAACTTGATTTTCATAACAGTCCTTGTAGTATTTTGCAAACGTTCATCCAGTCAAAAGTCAAAGAATCTTAGACTTTAGGTGAATCTCTGTCTATTCAGCTTTAACTACTTAGGATTTCTGATGCAGAGGGACCAACAGTTTGACCCCAACAAGGCAGCTCCCCCCTTTGCAAATCAAGTGGGTAATAATTACATGCATATTCCAGTTGCATCTGCGCGTGGGGCAGTTTTACCTCATGAGGCAAAGCACATCAAACCTTTCCATGGTGTTGAATTTCAAACCTCTGACATTTGCCCGAAGAATTTCATTATCTTCGACCAGACTGATCATCGAAGTCAGATAATGTTCAATCCTGCAATTGCCCACAAAATTACTGGTCCTGCCTTTAACATCTGTGCAGCTTACATCCAAGACAATCTGGGATTGAACGAGGGAAATAATGAGGATAGAGAAACATCCTCTTCTCTGAAGGAGGACTCAGATGATATTGATGCATTGTTGAGCTTGGAAGAGGAAGAGCTGGAAGAATATGACGAGGAAGAGGTCAGTACAGCACGAACTCATGGAAATTATGGGAGCATGTCCCCTGATTCTTGCTCCAATTATGGTTTGAAAACCAAGAAGAATAGGCAATGCTCTTCACTTGGAAAATCTTCTGGCATTGGTAGCAGCAGCTGCAACAGTGAAAGGAAGCGACAGAAAATGAAGAAGATGGTGAGGGTGCTGAGAGGGATTGTACCTGGTGGGAATGAAATGAACACTGTCGATGTTCTAGATGAAGCTGTGCAATACTTGAAGTCTCTCAAGGTTGAACTGCAGAACCTTGGAGTTGAGAATTTGAATGACTAAGCTTGATCTTGAGCCATGGTGCCAATAGCTATCCCTGATATTTGGTACTCATATTGGACCACTAAATGTAATGGATGTGGTGTCTCTCTGAATATGATTATGGAGCTGTCTGGTGTGGCTCCTTAAGTTGTATTCTAATCTCCTCCTTGATTTGTAGTATGACTACTCAGTTTCTTGTTTTCAGTTAATTTTGTATGGCAAGTTGCAGCTATCGACTGCTATACAACTATGTGACTTTTTTCTCCAGCCTCGGGTTGGTTAATAAATCAATTTCCTTATGTTAGCTATATTTGATGTTTTCATTCTTGCTTATAATGTCACTGTTTTTCCCCCCTTCCATATCACACATTCATCTGTTTGAAATCCAGAGACACGAGCATGCATCATAGTGCATTATTGTATCTCCTCCCGTTCGAGCCAATAGGCTGTCATGATTGTGGAACACTTGTATTTGGTGCTAGCTTCAGTTATCTCTCTTTTCTTTAAAGGGTTAGATGGCCACTGCTTGCCTTTTGTGAGTATGACTTGCCCAAATCTGTCACTTTCTTCGGCTATTTTAATGTAAAAATACCCTAATGTATGCGTTTCATTATCTTTTAGATGCTGGAATTGTAGGGACATGGATGGATGGCGCTATTGCGTCCTCCCCATTCGTATATTGAAAGCCCCAATAGGCTGTGGCTATAGTGGCGCACCATTGGAGACTTTTTTCCACTAAACTAAAACCCATTTTCTTGCTTGCTCATGTTTTGTGCCTTTTGGCCCCACTCTGAAATCAATTTGGTCAAGTTGAGGACGATGGCAGTGCTCATGTTTTCTGGTCATTTTTCGGTTTGCTTTTGCCCATCCATCTCTTTACTTTATCTCCTTTTGAAAATTTGAAATTTTTGAAAAGAACCCTTACCTAATTTTGAGTTCATGTTTCCTTGGACCTTACATTCGAATACAAGTGATTCTCAGTTTGAGTTGGATTTTGATGTGTAATAATTCATCAGAACAAAAATGAGCAGAAAGAGTTCTTTATTATTAATTGATCATTTGGGCCTACTGTATACAAATTGAGAATAGAAGAGAAAGATTAACAACAAATTAACTACCACTTCAGTCTACTTGGTCTCAAGGTTGATTTGAAGAGGGAATGAGAGCCCATGATCATCTCCAACCATGATGGTGTGCATGCCTGATGGTAAAAGCTTGTAAGCAGTGTAATCAACAATCCCCAAGGCCTTGGGAACACTAAACACAAAATAAACCTCCTTGCTTTGTCCAGCTTTCACAAACACCCTCTCAAATCCAATCATCTGCTTACCATGTGTGCCTACAATACCATCTGGTGGCTTTGAGTAAACAAACACCACCTCACTTCCATCCCTTTTACCCACATTTTTCACTGCAACCTTAACCGAAAAATCATGTTCGTAATACAAGTCATCTACAAGGACAGCAGGGCAAGGTGGCTTGGATGCTTCATCCTCATACTTAATGTTACGGCAATGTTGCGTGTTATTCAACAAAATATCCATTGATCTATCTGCAGCTTTTAGAGTGTAGTTGAACTGTGTGTAGCTAAGGCCATAGCCAAATTGGTAGACTGTGGAGCCATTGAAGAATTTGTAGGTACGACCGGGATAGCCTAGACTATCAATCGGCCTCAATGGCATGGATGTCATGGGTAGCATGTCCACGTAATTAGCTTCATACCATGTAAGAGGTAATCTTCCTCCTGTAAAATAGTAAACATATATATAGGATGTTAGACCACGTTAGCTGACCACGTGACAAAATTATCAAATGTTTGTTAAGATATTAACAGTCACGTCATGTGGTCTAAATTTATGTTTTTGTTACCATATTTCGTGTACTTACCAGGATTGTGATGTCCGAAAACAATATCTGCAATGGCGCGGCCACCTTCCTCTCCAGGGTACCCAGCCCACAAGATGGCTTTGATTTTATCATTTTGTTTGGCAAAACTGATATCGACGCAACCGGCAGACAGTACCACAAGGATGACTGGACCCTTTGAGACTTGAGCAACTTGGTTGATAAGTTGAGTTTGGTAACCAGGAAGAAGGAGGTCCACTCTGTCCAAGCCCTCTGCCTCAACTGATAAGTCCAATCCTACCACAAGTATTGTTGCATCAGCTTTCTTTGCGGCTGTCATGGCAGGGAATATCAAGCTCTCATTTTGACATGCAACATCACATCCCACTTCATACTTCACTTCTCCATAGGATTTGAAAGCATCAATAGGTGATGTGTATTGACAAGGAACACCTACAAATAAATTGGAAGTGTGTAATGTTGATTTAGTACCTACATAATGTAAAGAGTAATGCTACATGTAGCACAATTATATCGTCAATACCTGCATAATTTCCAATCATAACTTCGGTAGCATTGGCATGAGGCCCGACGACGGCTAGTGTTTTGATTTTAGCAGAGTTCAAAGGCAAAGTTTCATTGACATTCTTCAATAAGACCAGTCCTTCTCTGGCTGCTTCTGTTGCCAATTCAATATGTTCTTTGGTGCATATGTCCTTCTTGCCAAGGGATTTAAAAGTAGGGCTTCCATCAAAGTACCCTAACCTCATAAGCACAACATAAAGGTAGTTGAGTGCCCTATCTATGTCTCCCACATTCACCTTTCCTTGTTCCACGGCAGTTTGGGTGAAATTGGGGTAGTAGACTCCACAGTCCAAATCCAATCCTATATTAATTAACATGGAACATAATTTAATTGAGTTATATTTATAACTGAAAACTCAAACAATTAAAGAATTAACTTGACAAGCCAGGGACTAGCCTGCTTTAAATGCTTGTGCAACAGCATCCTCTTTAGTGTCATCAAGAAATTTGTGGTCATCCACCATTACGTCGATAGAATCACAATCGGAGACTATATATCTGCAAGACAACAAAAACAAAAGGAACCAGTTAAATCCATGCACAGGAAGAGCAATCTAGCTAGGGTTAATTAATTAAGTTACCCATGAAGCCCCCAGTCTCCTCTAATGGTGTCTCTCAAAAGCTTTGGATCAGCACAGGTGGGTATGCCATTGACTCTGTTATAAGAGCACATTACACTGCTAACATCACCCTCTTTAACACACATCTCAAAGGGTCTAAGGAAAGTTTCCACCATATCTTGCTCTGTCACCTTTTCGGCCGAAAAGAACAACAACAAAAAAAAAAAACATTAAAGAAGCTTAAATCATCAAATTAGCTCTTGAAGAAATTAATAAAACTCACCCTTGCGTCGAAATGGAGACGATCAACCCCAAGCCAGTTGTCAACATCATAGGCTGCATAATGCTTGCAGCATGAGGAAACTTTGAGAGGCCTAAGGTTTAAATCTGTGACGTTCTCTGTGCCCTCAACATCCTGCAAGCCTCTGACGTAATTAGTAGCATAAGCGCCGACAACATAAGGATCTTCCCCAGGTGTCTCTATGATTCTTCCCCACCTCGGATCCCTCACTACGTTAATGTTAGGACTCCAAAATGTTAACCCAGCTCTTCCTAGATTGTGCATAGCTCTTGCTTCTGTTGAAACAGCCTGAAATGGACAAACAATCAATGTGTGCGGTTTCTTTTTGTTTGCTTGTTAATTGTCATAGTTTTGCTGATAATTAATGTTACCTTCTTCTCCATCTTAACCAATAATAAGACAAAAAACATTATCTTCTCCAACCAACATAGAAGAAAAACGTAGGCAAATCCTTTTTTTTTCCTTCTTCAAAGATAATGCAGTATGAGCATACATGCAGCTATACCTGGCCAATGGCTTTCCACAAGGACTGATTAAACGACGCAGCTGTAAGAATAACCGGAGGGAAGCTCGTTGCACCCGGAACCACGTCATCAAAATAAGCCCCCGGACCAACATTGGACACACCATGGAGTGCTTCAGACCACCACTCATACTTAGGCAATCCTAGCCTAGGCACCCCGTATGCACCGTCACCAAGCTGCTTCACTTTCTCCATCAATGTCATCCGGTCCACCAAGTCCTTAGCTCTAACGTCATACGGCAATTCAGAGTCACAGAAGGCAAAGGAGGACAAGTCCAGGCCAAGGCTAGAATACCATGAAGGATCACATACATAGGTGAAGTTGCTACCACCATCAATGGAGGAGGCTGCAATGTTTTTTGAGTCTAGAGGGACTCTTCTAGCAGGAGAAACAATGGCAAAGAAAGCAAGGTAGAAGAAGAAAACTAGAAAAGTAACAATATTGCTAGGCATGGTTGCTCAAGTCCTCTAGCTAGGTGAAGGTGATGATACATCACTGTGGGGAATTACCAACCAACGTATGTATATTATCTACGTGGGTCCATAAATTTCTGACAATTTCCTATCTACGTGGTCAATTCTGTTTTCCATGTCAACGCTAATCTCGTCCAGTATTTTAGTTGAACTATAACACAAACTCAACGGAGAGTGAGTAGTTAGTAAATTCCCTTTTGACTCCCTTGATTGAAGTATTGACTTCGTCCAGATTTTATCCATACAATTTACAAACACATGAGACATGATGGCCCATTAGAAGTTCAACATGGGCTGATTCTAAAGCCCAAAACGAAAAGCTGAAAAACGCACTGCAATTCAAGACCCGACTCTCTCACTCTCTCTCTCTCTCTTCAGCCTTCTGTTCTGTATATGCTCGCTCTGTACTCTCTCCATGGCGTCCAGATACATAAGGGAGTTTTTGGCTTCGGAGGCATTTAAAAAGGCAGGGAGAGAAGTAAGCGACGTCGTTCCACGACTGGTGAAGTTTCTCTGCTGCCTCCAAGTCACCAAGACTCACCTTTTCACTGTCACTCTGGTAAGTTCTAATCACTGAACCACTCTCTCATTATCAGACAATTCTCCTGGTTTTTTTCTTTTTTTCTTTTTTTGGATTTGAATTCAATGAGCTTAATGAGCAGAGAGAAATGAATGGGTTGTGATTCCATGTATGCAGTCCTACGGTCCCAGCATGCTCCCGACCCTCGGCCTGGCCGGAAATTTGTGCTTGGCTGAACGCATCTCGACCCGGTTCGAAAAACTGGGTGTTGGGGACATTGTCCTCGTACAGTCCCCTGAGGTTCCTTGGAAGTTCATGACCAAGCGCTTGAAAGCCATGGAAGGCCAGTCTGTTACATATTTTGTTGACCCTAAAAACAGTGACAAATCTGAGACTATTGTGGTATGTCAATGTTCCAGTTCAAGCTTGTAGTGTTGGTTTTGTATGGGTTTTGGTTTTTTTGTTTTGAATGTTGGTGTTTTTGTTTTTTGGGATTTTGGATATTATATTGTTGTTGTTGTTGTTGGTGCTACTAGGTTCCGAAGGGGCATGTTTGGATAGAGGGAGACAACATCTATGAGTCAAATGATTCAAGAAAATTTGGGCCTGTTCCTTATGGACTTCTTCAAGGCAGAGTCTTTTGGAGGGTGAGAATCTTTTCTTCTTGCAGCTCAATTTGAATTATTTGCGTATACATCATTTTACATTGGTTTTAGATTGACTTGCTAAGCATAAGGGAACACATCTATGTTGGTTTTCAAGTGGAATTGTTAAAAGCATGCCTTTGAATTTATGAGTGGTATGATTTGGGGAAAAATGTATGGTGTGGAGCTTCAATAAAAGTTCAAATTGTAATGAAGTTGTGGTAAAAATTTGCAAGCGTTGAGATACACATAAGTGATTGCTGTTACCTTACTCCCAAGGAAGATTGAAAATATGTATTTTACTGGTCGTACTGAAGTCTGACGGATGTGAACAATGAACTGTCTTTTGGTATTTCTATTTTCTACTACTAGAAAGAATACTAAGATTTCTTATCTTTGATCATTTTTTGTCATTAGATATGGCCACCTAAAGATTTTGGATCATTGGCGCAAAACAAAGGGAAGGATTCTGTCTCATGAAGTACACTTATTGAGCATGCACACGGTTAGTGCCTCATATGTAATGTAATTACAGAATCTTGTTTTGAAGCTGCTGTTTATAGGGAATATAGAAGCTTGTTTGTAGAATGATCTTTTTCTATCAAGAAAAGTGGTTTAATTGTGATACTTTCATGTGCATGGCTATTAAAACCTGTATTCTTCAAGTATTATAAATGGTTGAGTAATGGGCATCTTCTAATACCCCTGCTCTTTCTGTCAAGGTGTTAGCTCGTTTCTTTTTCATGTTCATAGGGCCACTTATTTTCCTGTTGAATCTGCAGTCAGTTAGTTTCTGCATAAATAGTTGATGTGAAGTTTTACAAGATAGTCTTAGCAAAGAGCAGAGAGAAAGAGAGACCTTTCCAGTTAAGGGCGCGACAATATTGATAGTTCACGGACATTTTGAACCACATTTGAGTTATTGCCATTGAATTTTTCTTTTCTGGAGAAAAATATCTTGTGAGATTATACTGCCCAGAACTGCATTTAGATCATTGTCATAATACTCCCCAACGAAACTTGTGAGATTATACTGCCCAGAACTGCATTTAGATCATTGTCATAATACTCCCCAAAGAAACTTGTGAGATTAATTATACTGCCCAGAACTGCATTTTACCTGAGCAAGGCTAAAATCCTTCCCCCCCTGCTTTCCTTCCTTTCTCAGCTTTCCTCCCCGTCTTTTGTACTCATATGCTTCAACGAGCATCAGTGCGTATACAAAACAAGCTTTAGATGCAAGAAATATAGCTGCAACAATGTGTCCGTACTGTTAGAAAATCCGGACATCCAGATAAGAGAAGAACTATGTAATATAGTATTTTACAATAATATAGTACTGTGATTTATGACGCAAATTGCAGATTAATTAATAAGTAGAATACAAGATATGGGGTTTGTCTCTTATCCATTACCTAGTGTAACAAAAGCCAGCACCATCTTCTTCAAATGTGAAAGGAGCTCTTATGTGGATAGATTCTTCAAGAGGTCAAAAATTTACTTGACTGGTTCTAAACGACTGCAGCTGCTTTCTGTGTACTTTGTTATATTCAAATTGAACTTTCTATTGAATATAATTCCCCACTCAGTCAAGATCACTGAAGATAGTACTTCATCAATAGAATTCAGAAGCCTTGTTATGATGATTCTTCAAGTTGTTTAATTTATAATGAGAGATAGAGAGAGAGAGAGAGAGAGAGAGAGAGAGAGAGAGAGAGAGATGGAAATTTGGAATGAGATAGTTTTGTGCTCATGTATATTGCTCTTGATCGCTTTAAAAAAAAGGACAAAAATAAAGCAATATTATATTATGTGTATAGCCCTTGATCTGCTTTCAATTCAATCACCCTAAAGGTCGCAGTAAATCATGAAGGGATTGGTTTGCTGACATGGTCTTAATGATTTTGCAGAGAAAAAGAAAGACATCTTCATTCATTCACTATATTTTCAAATAATAAATAATTATTATTGCCTTTGTTGTATTTAACAATGAATCTACAAACTGCACACATGTGAATGTTTGTATTGTTTAAAGGTAGGTGATTACATTACACACATTTGCCCTTACAAATCTGATGTCCCAAAGAAAGCTATCCTTGGCAGTGGTTGTGTGGTCATTTGCAAGGTTTGTGGTTGCCGCTTTAGAGGCTCATGTTGTGCCAAATGTGGCATAAGCCTAGGACGTGCAATCCTCAAGGATTGTTCAATATGTAGGAAGCTAGGTGAACACATGACTAGGGATGGCAACGGATCGGGTAGGGGCCGGGTATGACAATACCATCTCCATCTCCGCTCTCCATTCCCGCCCCCGTCCCCGAACCCATCCCCGTTTATTAGGTTTCGGGGAATCCCCGTCCCCGTCGGGAGACTATCCCCCATACCTGCCCCGAATCCCCAATTTTTTTGCATAAAAAAATATTTATCATACATTTTAACATTAAGTTTCATATTACATTATCATTCAACACATCCAAATTAACTACAAAGTTCAACTCAACTATTCAAAATCACATCAATATGAAATTCCATAGAAAATTAGGAAGAATTAGGAGAGGGAAGTTAACTTAGGGTTAAACATAAATATTATAATTATATATTTATTTATTTATTTATAAACATATATATTTTCGGGTCGGGTTCGGGGATGGAGACGCCAATACCATCCCCTCTCCATACCCGTCGGGGATTTTTCAAGTTTGAGAATCCTCGTACCCGATACCCATTTAGCTCCGAAATCTCCCCCCGTTAGGGTCGGGGACTCGGCCCCTACGGGGATTTTTGCCATCCCTACACATGACTTCTGATTGCCTGAGCCACGAAAGGAAATATTATCCTTATGTTGTTTTTAATGGTGACTCTTATACCGGTGCTTTTTCTTTTGAGTATGGAGAGTTTTGAAAAAACTTTTATAGGAAGAATATTATTTTTGGAAAGTAATTGAAGTTGGTCGCATGTCTTTGCTAATTCATGAAATTAAGCTGTAACTGATTTTGTTTGGATTGTTTGTAGACATATCCAAATTCCAATGGTTAATTACTGCAAGTACTGCCTTGGAAAAGAAAATTTTTAATTTAAAAAATTACTGCAAGTACTGTAGTATTTTTTTATTTTTTATTTTTTATTTCAAATGTTGGCAGTACGTATTTGAATGAGGATATAAAGCATAGTAAACGGGCTTACTGGCTTCTTCTCCTCACGTCACGTGAATAATCTTGTGATAACCACACTTCGAATTCCTAAGGGCTGAGTTCCTTATTTCCGTCTCATTTGCTAACTTCAACTGTTGCTGCATGAAGTTTTTACTTCCTCAGTTCCAAATCAAATATTATATTAAATAATTATGTGACTAATTCGTATAAAGTCCAACATCCACTAAACCTCTCAATGCCGGATCCACAGAGGAGCGGAAGGGTGGTCAAGTGACCTCCACAAAACCGGAATCCACCATCTGAGGGAAGCATTGTGACCCCTTCAACTGCTAGATCTGTTAGAGAAAAGGCTCCAAAGGGCAATGAACTATTTTGTCATTTGTTTGTTGTCTTTGTTGAGGTAGCCTCAGTATTCATCTATTTTATATTCATCAGCTGGGGATGCTTCCGAGTTGGAGGACAGGCGGTGGATCTCTCTGTAATTACAAATTTACAGCTATGGGTTAAAGTCGTAGAGGATTAAGCGAGTACCTCTACACCCAATGAACATTTGGTATTTGAACTATATGCATTAACTCAATTCCAAAATAAAAATAAGCTTTTATACTAAGAACAAAATATGCAGTAACTCAATTCCAAATAAGTATGATATCGTTACATGAACACACTGCTTACTAGAAGACTTAAGAAAGGCTCAATCATCTCAACCAAATGAGGTGCATGTCCGGTGATTACACAAAAAGAAAACAAAATGAAACAAATGACTACTCTAGTCTCTAAACAAAATATTAGACGCGCAACACGTCTATTAAACTTGCCACCAACATCTGCCACCAACACCTTCTGAAATTGTTCCAGACCAACTGGGGAGTATATTTTATATTCATCAACTGGGGTTGCTTCCGAGTTGGAGGACAGGAAAAGGAAAAGAAAACTTGAAAAGAAAAGAAAAACCACATTAATTAACTTCCTTTATTTGGGACTCAAAATCACCAAGGAAGATTCCTGCTTTATTTGAGAAGGATTTAGGGTTTAGGGAAAATCAAAACTAGAAATTATCCCACGACTTCCCCCACCCCTTCCAACACCCCCACTGGCCAGTAGCCCCTCCCCCACTCTCTGCAACACTCTACTCTCCACCAAATTCTTTTTTTTTTATTTTTTATTTTTTGTTGAAGAATTGATCCCAAAAATGATTTGGGGATCATGGAGGATTTAAGTGGTTGGTTATATTTATGTTTTTTAATTAACTTGGAGTTTGTTTTGGGTTGAATTTTTTTAGATAAAAATTAAGTGATAGGATCATTGCAATTTAACATTAAGTGGAAGCTTCACTTTTAATTTTGATAAAGTTTAGAGATGGATTTGGATTAGTCTGTGCATGAGGCTGCAGCTTTAGGAGATGTTAAAGATCATGGTCCTCATCCTGAACGAGAAGACCAGGAAGGAGGCATAACAGTTAGTACTATCCTTTTCCTCTACATGGAAAAACCACATTAACTTCCTTTATTTGGGACTCAAAATCACCAAAGAAAAAAAAAAAAAAAAAAAAACTGAAACGCTACTCGAGGAAACGAAATCCGAAAATCAAACCTAGAAAGAAATTAATGCCCTGCTTATTAAAGACGCCACCAATTAGTTTTAAATGATAATTTATTATTCAATCAAGGCAGAAATGGAGAAAAATAATATTGATTAATTAATTAATACAAATTATCATTCTGGCAAAAACAAAAAAAGACTTGTAGATGTAGTGCACGCCCACGCCTATATAACAAGTAAGAATTCATCTCCCTTCTTTCATTCTCTCACAATTGAATTCACCCTAAAGCCAAACCAAACCACCCGTCGTTTTTTCTCTCACAGGTCACAACCGTAAAGCCAAACCCCAAGCTCTACACAACGCAGCCATGGACCACGTCTCATCTTTCGAGTGCACGAAATTGGATTTCCATTCGAAGGTGCTCCTTAAGGACGACGGTGGAAAGGACCTTTTATCGCCAGATACGGTCCCCCTCAACTGCGATACGCCAATACTCGGTATGCTTTTGTGTATGAAAAATTATATTTTTACCTAATGTCCTAGTGCTCCTATATGCTCCTGATTTTTGTTTTTCGTGTTTGTGAGGAAGATTATATGAAATTTGCTTGGGCTTTGTCTGGTATGGAAAAAACAAAGTGTTGTTTTAATTTTTACTTTTGTTGGTGTAATTAGAGGATGTATTTTGTGCAAACATTTTGAATCGGTTTTTGAAGATGATTTTTTTCCAGCCCAGTTATTTTTGTGTGTGCATCATTGATAGTCTATAGTTATTGATATAGTTATTTTTTGATTGGATCAGTGTCATTCCTTCTAACTTCTTTGACATTATCACCCATTCTTTTCCTTTTTATTTTCATATTTAATAATTTAATTGCATGCAAACAGATAGCAAGACTGAAGATCGAAAGGCTGCAACACAATGCCTTGAAAAACCTTCGCCTCCTCCTAATGATATATTTGGTATGCCTTTGTTTTGTTTTTTTTTTAATACAAGCAATAGTCTAAACTGCAAGTTTGAGATGAGTTTCTCACACACATGTTCAAACTAGAGACTATTGGTCTGAAAGTTGAGTCCCTTTTTCTCTATACTAGCTAGATACCGTTGGCCTATTGATTTTAGAGACAAAAGGAAAAAAAAAAAAACATACTAGATAACCTCCTCCCTCCTCCCTCCTAATCATATTGGTATGCTTTTGATTTTAGAGACTATTTTTTTTGTTTTGTTTTTTGCAACTTCCCTATTTTATGACATAATATCTATGTATTTGTTGTTTATTCTATGTTGTGTTGAAAATATCTCATATGGTAAAAAGATGATTTCTCTAGCCAAGTTATTTTGGTGTATGCATGATGCATAGCTGATATTTAATAGTATAGTTATTTATTGATGGGATCGCAGATGTCATTCCTTCTAACTTCTTTAACTCATCACCCTTTTTATTTTTTGTGGCAAACAGGTAGGAAGGTTGATGAACCAAAGGATAAGAGTTCTATTGGTATGCTTTTGAATATTTTTTTTTTAATACAAGCAATAGTCTAAACCACAAGTATATATGGATTTCTTACACACACTATCAAGTAGTCCACAAGTCAGGGTCAATTTCTACTAGTCTAGACCTTGTTGTTTTAATGATTTTACAAACAAAAAGAAAAAAAAAATAGTCACCTTCATTATTCATTCGCTATATTTTTAAATAATAAATAATTATTTTTATTACTTTTATTGTATTTAACAATGGATCTACAAATTGCACACAGGTGAATGTTTGTATTGTTTAAAAGTGGGTGATCACATTTCACACTTTTGCCCTTACAAATCTAATGTACCAAAGAACGCCATTGTTGGCAGTGCTTGTGTGGTCAATTGCAAGATTTGCGGCTGCCGCTTTAGAGGCTCATGTTGTGCCAAATGTGGCATAAGCCTAGGATATGCAATCCTCAAGAATTGTTCAATATGTAAGAAGGTAGGTGAACACATGAAATATGAGTGCCCGAGCCGCGAGAAGAAATATTATCCTTCTGTTGTTTTTAAGTGCGACCCTTATACCGGTAGTTTTTCTTTCGAGTATGCTCCATTGAAAGAGTAGAGAATGGAGAGTTTTGAAAAACAATTTATAGGAGGAATTTTTTTTTTGGGAAGTAATTGAAGTTGGTCGCATGCCTTTGCTAATTCATGAAATTAAGCTGTAATTGATTTTGTTTGGATTGTTTGTAGACAGATCCAAATTCCAATGGTTAATTACTGCAACTACTTTTTTATATTTTATTTTCTTTAATGTTGGCAGCTCGTATTTGAATGAGGATATATAATATATCGTAGTAAACGGGCTTACTGGCCTTTATTTTTGTTTTTAGAGTTTGTGAGGGATATGATTTGGAATTTGCTTGGGCTTTTTGTCGTTTGGAGAAAAAGAAAGTGTTGTTTTTGTTTTACTTTTGTTGGTGTAGTTGAGGCCAGTTAAAGCAATAGAAACAAAATCACCCAACCTAAATAGAAATGCTTACTCGTACTTGAGTTCAGATTAGATTTTTTTTCACTAGCTAGGACTAGGAGCATGCATCTATGACTCATCATCATGATACTATCTAAAATGTGATATACTGAATCATGAACTTCTAAATTTTACTGTTAATCACCTAAACTTTATAGAATGTTGCAATGTACCATCTATGTTTAGTTCTGTTAAATTTTCCATTAAGTTTAAGGGCACTTATGTTAATGCCCTATAACTAAAAATCTTAGGGATATTTGTAAAACTCGCGAAATTATGAAGCGAGACTGAAAATAGATGGGGTCACTGGCTTCACCAAAAAAAATTGGACAACAACACCCCTCGAACAAAAAGATTGATAACTGACGTAAAATATAAATCTTAAACTCAGATGGGTAGTATTGTAAAATTTATAAACTAATCTCTCCTACTATAAAGCGAGGCTTAAACAGTTGTGGTCACAAGCTTCACCAAAAAAAATTGGACAGCAACACCCCTCGAACTAAAAAATTGATAACTAACGTAAAATATGAAGGTGTATTCAATATAGATTTTAAATGATTTTAAAAGAGTTATAAAGTTGATGGAGTCTAATTCAGTTTGACTGAATTTTACAAACTCCACATTGTTAATGTATGCATTTTGAGTTTTTCTTTTGGCTTCCCTTGACAATTTTGTAATAGGATTTTTATTGTTTTTATCAAGCTCAAGTTTATATTAATAATAGCTTCTTTAGGTGCTCTTAACTAACAACTATCCTATGGAGGTTCAAGCAAATTGACAAAGGTAAATTGTGCATTGCATCACATTGCATTAAATTGATTTCATAAAATGATGACTAGTCATCTGTTTCTCGTATGACTAGTCATCCTTGCTCTGTAGAATTTTCAGCTGGATAACCAACTATTTTGTCCTATTCTTCTTTATCTCTCTGAGCTACGTTGACTATGTTGAGACTTCTAGAGTGTTTATTATTATTGTAGGAAACTTTTGGGATATTATTATAATAATTGAAATTATGAAATTTATGTTATGTGCGTGATCGTTGGTCTAAAAATAATATTATTTTTCTGATTAAATTACGTTGCAGTCTACTATAGACTAATATCACTAAATTATGATTACCTCTATTATTAGTTTAGAAAATTAAGAGTATGTCAGTTTGAAGTGCTATACGCACTACCCTAAGTACCACCCTGTGATTGTTAGGTCCCACGTGGCGTAGGTTATCCGGCGTGAGGACAAATCCCATACGTGGCGTTGGAATTTCCGGCTTATGGGGAGATACTATGATTGTTATGTCACACGTGGCGTAGGTTATCCGGCGTGCTGACAGACCCCATATGTGGCGTTGGAGTTTCTGGCATATGGGGAGATTAAGTGATTGTTAGGTCCCACGTGACGTATGTTATCTGGCTTGAGGACAGACCCCATACGTAGCGTTAGAATTTCCGGCATATGGGGAGATGCTATGATTGTTAGGTCACACGTGGCGTAGGTTATCTGGCGTGATGACAGACCCCATATGTGGCGTTAGAATTTCCGGCATATGGGGAGATTATGTGATTGTTAGGTCTCGCGTGGCGTAGGATTTTTCGGCATTGAGACAGACCTCATACGTGGTGTTGGAATTTCCGGCATACGGGGAGATGATATGATTGTTAGGTCACACGTGGCGTAGGATTTTCCGACGTGATGACAGACCCCATACGTGGCGTTGGAATTTCTGGCGCATGGGGAGATTATGTAAATAACAGAGAGATGAATAAAGGTACTGTATGTGTTTGGAATCGGGTTTTAGTATGAAGAACTACGTGTGGCTTGATCCCTTAGTAAGGATACGTAGGCAACCTATGGTAATGCCTAGGTGCAGCTGCGGGTTAAACTTTACTTGAGTATTATTGGGTATGATGCGGACCTTGTCATTGGTCCTGCTATTTGGGTGAGAACGAAGTGTGTTCGTGTTAGGAGGTTAAAACCTCGTATATTGGCTGTTGAGAAAATTAAATGTAGCGGATTGCTTTGACATTCTTAAGTGTGATTGAATTTATTGTTTGCCTTGTTTAAGGTATGAATTGATTTGATAGCGTGCTTGGTGGTTTGTTGCGAATTATTGGAAGGCCGAATGCCGTTTATGTGAATTGCATGTTATTACATTGTGCATGCTACCATTTGGGTAATATAAAATGTGTTTTATGCAGGTTGAAATTTTGGGCAATGTTCAATTTACAGGGAAGATTCTGCCGAAATTTCGGTAGAAAGTCTCGTGCCCTTATTCCTTTTTAGGAAAAAGGATATAGTTTTAGAAGTGGGCCCGACATCGAGGTGATGTCGGGAATTTCCACAGAATTCGTCTCGAATTTCGGGAAATTTGGGGCTGGTCCTGTCAGATTTTGATTGAATTCGTGTATAGATTTTAACTGAGTTTGTTAGAATTTTATTTAATGGAGTTTATAGCGATGGTGGTTTGTGGGGGAGGTAGTAGTGGAGGAGGTGGGGGTGGTAGTGGTGGTGGCGGTGAAAGTGAGGTGGTGAAGGAGGTTGGGGTGATAGTGACGGTGGTGGCGGTGGCAAAACAATTCCTTGAAAAAAAGGCTGCAAAACAATGCCTTGAAAAACCTTCGACTTCTTTTAAACTGCACTGGAACCCTTCTACAAATCCTATTTTTGGTATGCTTTTGTTTGTTTTGTTTTTTTATTGAATACAAGCGATAGTTTAAACTGCAAGTTAGAGGTGAGTTTCTCACACATATGTTTGAACCAGAGATTATTGGTCTGAAAGTTAAGGCCCTTTTTCTCTATACTAGATCCGATTGGCCTATTAATTTTAGAGATAAAAAGGAAAAAAATTTACTAGAGACTCCTAATCGTATTGATATGCTTTTGATTTTAGATACGATTTCAACTTCTCTATTTTATGACATAATATCTATGTATTTCTTGTTATTCTATGTCATGTTGAAAATAGCTTCTGTAGCCAAGTTATTTTAGTGTATGCATGATACATAGCCGATATTTAATAATATAGTTATTTGTTGATAGGATCATAGATCTCATTCATTCTAACCTCTTTGACTCATTACCTTTTTATTATTATTTAACAATGTAACTGTTGCAAACAGGTGTCAAGGCTGATGAACCAAAAGATAAGAGTTGTATTGGTATGCTTTTGAATGTTTTTTTTTTTTTAAATACAAGCGAGTAGTCTAAACTGCAAGTATATGTGGATTTCTCATACACACTATCAAATCGTTTGCAAGACAGGGTCGATTTCTACTAATCTACACCTTGTTGTCTTAGAGATTGTATAAACAAAAAATATTACACACCTTCATTCATTCACTATATTATTGAATAACCAGGAATTATTTTTATTATTTTTATTGTATTTAACAATGGATTTACAAATTGCACAGGTGAATGTATCCTATTGTCTCAAGGTGGGTGATCACATTTCACATTGTGTGGCCCTTACAAATCTAATGTCCCAAAGAATCCATTTGTGAATTCCAATTCGTCGTAACAATTCTGAGTTGTTATTATATCTATTTGTGAGTTCCACTTGGTCATAACATTCAGAGTTTGGGTATAGCAATTTTAAATAATAACCAAATACCTTTTGAGTCACTATACACAGCTCATAGCACTTTTATATAAAAATTCACCGTACACTCAAAAACTGATTATTGTACCAAAATCACTTTTAACAAATAGTTTATCAAATGTCAAACTGCTTTATTTCACAGTTGATTTCTCATACAGCAAATTTGACAGTGATTATTTTCACAGCATAACAATGCCAAACTGACCCTTAATGTAGACAAATGAGAAAATTTTAGTGAAGACAATGGCTGTTGTTACAAAGTTAAGGCCAACAACATAAACTGCACTAACCAAAATTTAAATAACCTATAAACACCTAATGGCCTATAAATAGAAACAAGATAACCTAATGACCTAATGAGCAAGTTTGTTGCAGAATCAAGATAATCTAATGGAGAATAAAGGCAGAAATAACGGGCTATAGGTTATAGTTTTGTTCATTACATTTAAAACATCTAATAAGGATTGTGAATCTTACAATGCACACAGTTATCAGCTTCACTCAAGCAACTCTGAGTGCCAATTCAAATCCACCATGAACCAATCCATAAGCTCAAACATAGAACTCAATCATATGATAAACCATCACACAACGGGCATAATTTTGGTCCAAAGGAGCAATTCGAGGATATGGTTCTTACTTGAAATGCTTTGGTGAGGTTGCAAAATCACCTTTGTCCTTATGGTCCAAAAGAGCAATTCGAGAATATTATTTTTCTTTAGTTTTTTAGCTAACTTTTTAGGTTTAGTTATGAAGAAAATTTGGATACCAATTTATTTGTCAATTCTTAATTTTGTGCTGCTCAAATTCAATGGGAGGATAGAAGTTGGAGTTTAAATGCAATGAAGAAAACATATTACCCGCAATTGGTAAGGACCAGAATGTGAACTTCAAATTTGAGTTATGTTTTTACATGGTCCTCAGTGCCTTTCATTGATTCCTCCAGTAAAGTATGATGTCCTCCTGATGAGAAAGCTTAACTACTCCCTGCATTCTTCCTTCAGTTATTTATCTAACATCATGTGTATCTGCATATATGCTTATACTTATCAATGTTATGGCTTTTTTCACCTCCAAGACAGCGTATACAAAGTTAGGACAAAACACTTTCTCATACTATGGACTTGGCTGTCACTGTGTTATCACACAAGATTAGGTTAGCCTTTTCTTTAAGGGAAAAAATAAGATTTAATTTTCCAGTTGTATGGATGTTCTGCAAATGTTTCAATTCTAATCTTTCTTTTTCTTTTTTCTAATTATTTATGGTTAAATTGAATTTGACGGCAAGTATTGTAACAAATTGGATTGATCTGCCTAAGGCAGTTCTACAACTACCGCTGTAGAGGGTGGAGAAGACGTATATGCTGCAGGCAGGTTAACTAAGTTAGCAGAGACGAACACATATATGCTGCAGGCAGGTTAACTAAGTTAGCAGAGAAGAACACATATATACCCAATTTTGCTAGAGAGCACTTCTATACCCACTATCGTGACTCTGAGGGGTGTTTTGTGGCCGCACAAGCATGCAAATTCAGTTATGTTTCTTCCCCCGAATATGTTGAAGCGCTTACCTTTCGTGAGGCCCTCTGTTTCGCCCAAGAACTTGACCCGGGTCCTAAGTTGATTGAAGGAGATGCGCAAGGCGTGATAAAGGACTGTCCAAGCTGAGCATGAAGACAGGTCCCCTTTGAGTTTTTTGTTCTCAGATTGCAGACTTTTACTTTCACAGTTAGAGGATATGTCTATTCATTTTATCTCTAGAGAAGCTAATTGGGTAGCACATCACTTAGCTCGTTTGGCTGTCACCTTCCCAGAAACATCATCTTGGTATCAAGATCCCCCTGTTGTTGTGTATGATGTTTTGGTGGAGGATAATCTGTAATCCTTTGTTGCTATCAGTGAAATCGCTAATTCTTAATTAGCTTTGCTAAATACCATCTAGTGAATGGAAATTATTGTCTCCTGGTCTGTATGGTGTTACTTTCGCTTTAGTGCTACTGGCTGGCTGCCCACTGTTATATTAAACTCAATTCCAAAAGAAAAATTAAAACATGCATGCACTCAATTCCAAATAAGTATGATATCGTTACATGAACACACTACGTACTAGAAGACTTTAAAAAGGCTCAATCAAGCATCTCAACCAAATGAGGTGCATGTTAAAATGTACGAGTCGTACAGTGTATTATTTTCCTTTCTTTAGGACAACATTCTCCACATAATCTTCTGGAAATATTTCTCCGAATATTTTGTCCACATACACATCATGTTCATGTGTATACTGGTAACGTTCAGTGTGAAAGAGAAAGAACAATGACTTGCGAAGATAACTAGCTAAGGCATCGTAATGAGCACAAAGCGCTTCTAGAACCGGTCGTTGATATGCAAGTATAACTTCTTTTTTGTTTACCTTAAACACGCATATATCTCCACCGCTCTTTCTATCAAAAAGGCTTGCATACAATAAAGTCCTTGTCACACTTACTAGCAATTCATTTGAACTCTGGTCTTCTATATTGCAATCATCGAAGTATTTATAAACCTTATAACGACTGCTTCCATTCACAAATCCGTTTGCAACATTTGGATTTGGTTTTGCACTGGACTCCATGACGATTGACGTTGTATACATAAGGACAATCGCTTGCATCCCATCCAACCATAACAGTACACCCCTGAAATAAATATTGTGGACACCACTGAAATAAATATGGTGTCGAGCACGTTTCCCACCAGCCAATATAGTTACTGGCTATTTGTGTTGCGCAATGGATGCCATTATCAACTACTTTCTCCCATACACGTTCCATTACGCCATTCACAGTATTTAACATATTTTCACAATCCCTGGAACTTCCCACCATCGTTGCAATAAAAAAAGCTAAGAAAGACCGCAAACAGATATCTGTACATCAACCAAAGGATAGTACAGATGAACATGAAACAGATGAATGAACCGATAGGTAGAAGAAACATAAAACATATGAATAAACCAGAGAGTACATATTTGGGATTTTTAGTGTCATAATATTCATATGCTAAATTTAGATTGAATCCTCGCGCTATTGATTAGGATAGTAAATAATATATTTTACTAAGTTGATGGCATGACGGTTAGTACTATCCTTTTCATCTACAAGGAAAAACCACATTAACTTCCTTTATTTGGGACTCAAAATCACCAAAGAAAAAAAACTGAAACGCTACATGAGGAAACGAAATCCGAAAATCAAAACTAGAAAGAAATTAATGCACTGCTTATTAAAGACGCCACCGATTAGTTTTTAATGATAATTTATTATTCAATCAAGGCTGAAATGGAGAAAAATAATATTGATTAATATGGTCGGTTGAGAATGACTTGTGGTGCACGCCCACCTATATAACAAGTAAGAATTCATCTCCCTTCTTTCATTCTCTCACTATTGAATTCACCCTAAAGCCAAACCAAACCACCCGTCGTTTTTTCTCTCACAAGTCGCAACCGCAAAGCCAAACCTCAAGCTCTACACAACACAGCCATGGACCTCGTCTCATCTTTGGAGTGCCTGAAATTGGATTCCCAGTCGGAGGTGCTCCATAAGGATGGCGGGGGAAAGGACCTTTTATCACCGGATATGGTCTCCCTCAACTGCGATACGCCAATAATCGGTATGCCTTTCCTTTTTCTTTTAATTCAAGGGTGACATAGACTATATGCAATATAATTATTTGGGCTTTGAATTTTATACCTCAGCTTTTGTGTATGAAAAATTATATTTTTACCTTATGTCCTAGTGCTCTTGATTTTTTTTTTTCTGGTTTGTGAGGAAGATTATATGAAATTTGCTTGGGCTTTGTGTTGTTTGGAAAAAAAAAAAAAACAAAGTGTTGTTTTAGTTTTTACTTCTGTTGGTGTAATT
Organism: Prunus persica; assembly: GCF_000346465.2. Lineage (NCBI taxonomy): Eukaryota > Viridiplantae > Streptophyta > Magnoliopsida > Rosales > Rosaceae > Prunus > Prunus persica. Next base: position 3,773,865 of record NC_034012.1, read on the forward strand.
AGAGGATATATATTGTACAAAAAATTTGAATCTGTTTTTGAAGATGATTTTTTCCAGCAAAGTTATTTTGGTGTGCATGATGGATAGTCGATATTTAATGACATTTTTAATGATATATTTATTTTTTGATTGGATCAATGTCATTCCTCCTAACTTCTTTGACATCATCACTCATTCTTTTCCTTTTTATTTTCATATTTAACAATTTAATTTCATGCAAACAGGTAGCAAGGCTGAAGAACAAAAGGCTGCAAAACAATGCCTTGAAAAACCTTCGACTTCTTTTAAACTGCACTGGAACCCTTCTACAATTCCCATTTTTGGTATGCTTTTGTTTGTTTTGTTTTTTTATTGAATACAAGCAATAGTTTAAACTGCAAGTTAGAGGTGAGTTTCTCACCCATATGTTCGAACCAGAGATTATTGGTCTGAAAGTTAAGGCACTTTTTCTCTATACTAGATCCCATTGGCCTATTAATTTTAGAGATAAAAAGGAAAAAAATTTACTAGAGAGCCCTCCTCCCTCCTCCCTCCTAATCGTATTGATATGCTTTTGATTTTAGATACCATTGCAACTTCTCTATTTTATGACACAATATCTATGTATTTGCTGTTATTCTATGTCATGTTGAAAATAGGATTTCTCTAGCCAAGTTATTTTGGTGTATGCATGATGCATAGCTGATATTTAATAGTATAGTTATTTGTTGATGGATCTTCTTTGATTCAGCACTTTTTATTTATTTATATTTAACAATTTAATTGCTGCAAACAGGTATCAAGGCTGATGCACCAAAGGATAAGAGTTCTATTGGTATGCTTTTGATTTTGATTTTTTTTTTAAATACAAGAATTAGTCTAAACCACAAATATATGTGGGTTTCTCACACACACACTATCAAATCATCTGCAAGTTAGGGTCAATTTCTACTAGTCTAGACCTTGTTGTCTTAATGATTGTAGAAGCAAAATGAACAAAAATATTACACTCTCCTTCATTCAATCACTATATTTTTAAATAATAAATAATTATTTTTATTATTTTTATTGTATTTAACAATGGATCTACAAATTGCACAGGTGAATGTTTGTATTGTTTAAAGGTGGGTGATCACATTTCACGATTGTGCCCTTACAAATCTGATGTCCCAAAGAATGCCATTGTTGGCAGTGGTTGTGCGGTCCTTTGCAAGGTGTGCGGCTGCCGCTTTAAAGGCTCATGTTGTGCCGAGTGTGGCATAACCCAAGGACGTGCAATCTTCATGAATTGTTCATTATGTGAGAAGCAAGGTGAACACATGAATTATGAGTGCCCGACCCTCAAGAAGAAACATTATCCTAGTTTTTGTAATTGCGACCCTTACATGGGGCTTACTGTCCCTTCTTTTTCATTTCAGAGTTTGTGAGGAAGATTATTTGGAATTTGCTAGAGCTTTGTGTGGTTTGGAGAAAAAATAAAGTGTTGTTTTTGTTCTACTTTTGTTGGTGGAATTGAGGCTAGTTAAATCAAAATAGAGAAATGAAAGAAAATCAGCCAACCCAAATAGAAATGCTCACTCTTGACTTGAGATTAGATTTTTACACTAGCTAGGACTAGTGTAAAATGTGATATACTGAAGCATACCTTGAGTTGAGACAACCAAGAAAAATCAATGAATGTTGATACAACTCGAACCCATGTTCCACCACTACATGACATGTAATACTTCACTTAGAGACGGTCAATCATGGTGACATGAAACATTAGACGTCATATTTATATACAATAAAAAAGGAAAATAAGAAATTGACAACAAGTCACGAACATATCCTAATTTCTATCATTGCACAAAAGAGTCCTGGGAAAGAGAATTAAAAAAATTAAAAAAGAAAATTAATATGATCACTAGTGCCATACGTTGTGATAAAAGTCATTTAGTCCGGTTCACAATGGGCTTAAGAATGACATTTTCAAAGAATTTATCATTCGAAAAAGTTTATCGCCCGTATTTTTCTAGATATATCCGTCTCAATGGTTTACGCCATAAAATAAAAAACAAAACTATTGAGATGCACATATGGGTGATAAAAGAAAATATTTTAAACGGCCATATAGAAAAGAGAAAATTATATAAATACCACCTGAACTTTTAGGCATGTGCATAATTACAACATGAACTTTTAATTTGTACTGTTAATTCCATTAAATTTTCCGTTAAATTTAAGGGCATTTTTGTTAATTTCCTATAACTAAAAAACTTAAGGATATTTTTAAAACTCACAAAATTATAAATTTAAAAATAAAAAAACTTAAACTAATTATCCCACGACTTCCCCCACCCCTTCCAATACACGTACACCCCCACTCTCTGCCACACTCTGCTCTCCACCAAATCCAAAATTGATTTGGGGATCATAGAGGATTTAAGTGCTTGGTTATATTTATGCTTTTTAATTAACTTGGAGTTTGTTTTGGAAAGAAAGTTGTTAAAATACTAGTTTGTTGTAAAACAACCATAATCTCATAAACTATGATATGGCCTCCTCATTTGGATCCTGAACGAGAAGACCGGGAAGGAGGCATGACGGTTAGTACTATCCTTTTCCTCTACATGGAAAAACCACATTAACTTCCTTTTTTTGGGACTCAAATTCACCAAACGCTGCTTGAGGAAACGAAATCCGAAAATCAAAGCAAGAAAGAAATTAATGCCCTGCTTATTAAAGACGCCACCAATTAGTTTGTAATGATAATTTATTATTCAATCCATGCTGAAATGGAGAAAAATAATATTGATTAATCTGGTCGGTTGAGAAAGACTTGTGGTGCACGCCCACGCCTATTAAAAAGTAACTAAAATGACCAACTAGTGTAGTGGTTTGGAGTATTTACCCCTTCAGGCAAGGTCCTGGGTTCGAATCCTAGCATCCGTGTTGTGTATGTGAGTTTAATATGATATCGCCCCTTTCAATAGGAAATGTCCTCAAAAAAAAAAAAAAAAAAAGTAAGAATTCATCTCCCTTCTTTCATTCTCTCACAATTGAATTCACCCTAAGGCCCCGTTTGGTTTATGGAATGAATTTGAGGGGAAATCATTTCCCATGTCATTCCCTAAAAAATGGGAATGGAAGATTCATTTCCTACGTTTGGTAATGCCGGGAAAGTAACAGGGAAATATCACTTTATTTCCTTTCCCATGTTTGTTTTGAGTAGAAATGGAAAATAAAATTTGTATAAATTTTCAATTATACCCATATTAAATCAAATAAAAAAAAGAATGTATTTAATGATATATTGTAATTCTAAATTGTTAATGGGGATAAAATAGTCATAAAAACTATGTATTTAATGTTAGCTCATTTTCCCAAACTTTCCCATGATGGGGGAAAACAAAACCCAAGTAGGAAGGATGGCTTCACTTTCTCCCTTACTTTCCCATGAGCCAGGCAAAGATTTCTCATACCTAGACTTACCAAACATGGGAAAACAATTGATTTCCCATTCCCAAGTCTCCCTTCCCATAAACCAAACGGGGCCTAAAGCCAAACCAAACCACCCGTCGGTTTTTCTCTCACATGTTGCAACCTTAAAGCCAAACCCCAAGCTCTACATAACACAGCCATGGACGTCATCTCATCTTTGGAGTGCCTGAAATTGGATTCCCAATCAAAGGTGCTCCATAAGGATGGCGTTGGAAGGGACCTTATATCGCCAGATACAGTCCCCCTCAACTGCGATACGTCAATAATCGGTATGCTTTTCCTTTTTCTTTTAATTCAAGGGTGCCCAAGACCATCAACAATATAATTATTTGGGCTTTGAATTTTATGCCTCAACTTTTGTGTATGAAAAATTATATTTTTACCTTATGTCCTAGAATATGTTCTTGATTTTTGTTTTTCGTATATGCGAGAAAGATTATATGAAATTTGCTTGGGCTTTGTGTGGTTTGGTAAAAACAAAGTGTTGTTTTAATTTTTACTTTTGTTGGTGTAATTAAAGGATATATATTGTGCAAACATTTTGAATCGGTTTTTGAAGATGATTTTTTCCAGCCAAGTTATTTTGTTGTGCACATGATAGATAGTCTATATTTCTTGATATAGTTATTTTTTGATTGGATGAATGTCATTCCTTCTAACTTCTTTGATATCATCACTCATTCTTTTCCTTTTTATTTTCATATTTAACAATTTAATTGCATGCAAACAGATAGTAAGGCTGAAGAACGAAAGGCTGCAAAACAATGCCTTGAAACACCTTCGACTTATTTTAAACTGCACTGGACCTCTCCTCCAAATCCTATTTTTGGTAAGCTTTTGTTTTTTCTCATGAATACAAGATATAGTCTAAATTGCAAATTAGAGTTGAGTTTCTCACACACGGTTGGTCTGAAAGTTAAGGCTCTTTTTCTCTGTACTAGATCTTGTTGGCCTATTGATTTTAGAGACAAAAAGGAAGAAGAAAAAAAACATACTAGATACCCTCCTAATCGTATTTTAGAGAAAAATAAAGTAAGATAAAATAAAATTTTTGCAACTTCTCTATTTTATGACATAATTTCTATGTATTTGTTATTATTCTATATCAGGTTGAAAATAGGATTTCTCTAGCCAAGTTATTTTGGTGTACGCATGATGCATAACCGATATTTAATGATATAGTTATTTGTTGATGAGATCATTGATGTAATTCCTTCTAACTTCTTTAACTCATCACCCCCTTTTTAATGATATAGTTATTTGGGTATCAAGGCTGATGCACCAGAGGATAAGAGTTCTATTGGTATGCTTCTGAATTTTTTTATTTTAATACAAGCGTTAGTCTATACTGCAAGTAGATGTGGGTTTCTCACACACACTATGAAGTAGTCTACAAGTCATGGTCCTTTTTTACTAGGATAGACCTTGTTATCTTAATGATTTTACGGACAAAAAAGAAAACAAAAAAATTAGACACCCTCCGTCCTCCCTGCTAATCCTATTGGTATGCTTTTAATTTTTTTTTCACTTCTTATGACATATAATATATATGTATATTTGTTGTTATTCTATGTCGTGTGTTCACAATACTTATTACTTTTGTTGTATTTAACAATAGATCTACAAATTGCACACAAATGAATGCTTGTATTGTTTAAAGGTGAGTGATCACATTTCATACTTTTGCCCTTACAAATCTGATGTCCCAAAGAACGCCATTGTTGGCAGTGGTTGTGTGGTCAATTGCAAGGTTTGCGGCTGCCGCTTTAGAGGCTCATGTTGTGCCAAATGTGGGTCAAGCCAAGGACGTGCAATCCTCAAGAGTTGTTCAGTATATGAGAAGGAAGGTGAACACGAGTTATGAGTGCCCAAGCGGTGAGAAGAAATATTATCCTTCTGTTGTTTTTAAGTGCGACCCTTACACCGGTGCTTTTTCTTTCGAGTATGCTCCATTGAAAGAGGGAGAGAATGGAGATCTTTGAAAATACTTTTATTGAACTTGGTCACATGCCCTTACTAATTCATGAAATTAAGCTGTAACTGATTTTGTTTGGATTGTTAATTATTGCAAGCACTGTAGTGAAATTTTTTTATGTTGGCAGTACGTATTTGAATGAGGATATATAGCATAGTAGACGAGCTTACTGGCCTTTATTTTTGTTTTTACAGTTTGTGAGGAAGATTATTTGGAATTTGAATGGGCTTAGAGTGGTTTGGAGAAAAAGAAAGTGTTGTTTTTGTTTTACTTTTGTTGGTGCAATTGAGGGCAGTTAAAGCAATTAAGAAATGAAAGAAAATCACCCAACCCAGATAGAAATGCTTTGAGTGGTTTTCTGTTTTGCTACACCATCCATCTCTGCATAAAACTGCCCGGGAGTCCCCAACATTTGCTGCAATCAGCTTCTCTCCATTGATTAGTATTGCTGTAACAGCTGTTGATCCTCCTCTTGAACCAACTACCTTTTTCAAAATCTCATCATTTGAAGTTCTCTTGACTGCTTGTTTTAGGTTTGTCCAAAAATCAGGCTACTCATTGCATGTTGTCAAGAAGCAAATTCCGAGTTAAAAATGTAATGGAGAACAAGAGCATAAAGATTAAAAACAAATTGACAGAAACTTGCTGAGAGTTTGATAAAATCTTGTGTGACTTGAGGCGTTGTTTACAGAAGGAGTTGCAATCTTCATGATTCAGATTCATTGGGGCCTTTCTTGTACACATATATTTTTATGCAGACTTCATGAGTGCGGCTTCTGGGTTAACTATGAAACTTTTTATCCGTCTAAATTTAAAGCTGTTGATGTAATTGAGACATGTTTACCCAGCTCTGTCCTGCTTCACGTTTCCTATATGATCTAGGACGCGTAATTCTCATTTTTGGTTGGATCAATCATTTGACACTTGAAGGAAACTTCCCGCGCTAAGGAATTGTCTCTGAGTTCATTTTGAAATAATACGTTGTTCCATTTTTTTATTTTATTTTTTCTTTTGAGGAATTGCAAAATAAAAAGGAATCATATCTGATGCCATATATGCAGAACGAAGCAGCACATCAAAGTACTATCAAAACAGAAAAAATAAATAAATAAACCCCTCAATTAGCATATTGTTGCTATGTACATCCCTAGAATGTCAAAAACATGGCAAGCGTGACTTATGGCTGTACACAAATTGCCCGTCAACGATGTAACTCAAACTCCCAATAGATCTTGTCATATCGGTGTCAGAGTTTATCCGACATAATTCTTCACTGATTCCAGCTCACTTCATAAATTGGGAGAGGAAGGGCATGCTTTGCACGCAGGAACGTTAGTGAGACAGCACACTTTGCATAGAGGAGAAGTGTTATATGGGACTTGCTCTTGATATCTGCACCTGAAACCCAAACTTAACGAGCATAAACCTGAATTACTTACCTTACAAACAAAACGGAGATTTCAAACAGGTCTGTTACTGTAAAATCTAGCTACCGTACCGCAACAAATTCTAGTAGGCAACAAAGTAGAAGTGTAAATACGAAATACAGAAACAAACTTCTGTAACAACTACTTCCTTTAAAAGGAAAAAGAAATGTAATCTTAACTCTACTCCTATATGCTTAAAGATCATATTTAGCATGCATGGGTAAATGGGACAGAGATTGGGGATTTTTACCCACGGTTAACGGCAGTTAAACATAAATTAAAAGTATAGTTCTGAGAGAGGAAGTCGAACCTGGTTCCGCAAGCTCATTGCAGTAGTCCAGCTCTGAGGATGTTGTAATGATGTGGAACCATCACTGACGAAAGTTAATGTAGTTGGTTCTTCTCGTATGTTAGCTGTTATCGAGGGTGGTAATTCTCTCATGATCCATAGTACAAATGCTGACGGTATTGATGAACCTGACAAAAACAATGTAAACATCATAAACTCAAATAATATGATTATGAATCCCTGTAGATAAAAGAACAGGATTCATTTAATTGTGAACAGGAAAAGAAAATTAGAATTACCTACCTACAAAATAATATAAAATCAGTAAAAGAGAAGTATAAACATCATTCAAACGCTGTTGATGCCAATGGTAAAGCATCTGCAAAACAGTATGGTGAAGTTTGAGAGATATATTAAACTGACTTGGATATGTGAATTAAGCAAAGATTATATGGCTAATAATTAAGTACGTACAGGAATATCAGTTAATAGAGCCACGAAGGAGCTTGAGGCGAAACATAGAATGGAAACAACAGATAAACCTGCAACCTGTCAAGAAAAACATAAAAGCAAGTGATGGACTATAAAGCACGGAAATCTGTTTGCCAAACAAAACATTTTCTGAATGATCTGATACTTCAATGGACAGATGAATGAAATTATGTACAACATCAGATTATTGCAATCAATAAAATAAAAATATATTATATTACAGCAATAGATTAAATACCTTCCACATCTCAGAAGAAGCTCTCTCAGATCTAACGTTTCTCATTCTCAAGCATAATAGGACTCCTGAAAATCAAAGACAACGCAAAAAGTAACTTCAAGAGATCGAATGATAAGTACAGCGGGGAGTTGCACTTGAAAAATGCAAGAAAATACAAGTGTGTGAAATGATAGTTACTCACCATAACATGCTAATGCTCCTCCTAACAATAGTATTGCTATTGCAAAGAGATCTACGTATACCTGCATGATGATAAAAGTCATTGCACCAAAGCTTAACTACTTGTTAATAGAAATAAGAATGAAGAAAAAAAGCTGCATATTTGGTTGACATTAATATTTGCCACATGCCCAAATAGGTTATTTGAAATCTCTAAATCAGCCTCAAGAAAGAGCATTCATGTACATGAAAACAAGCAAGGTTTCCATACCCGAGCCACCACTGCAGAATCAATAGGATTTTTTCCCATCCCGATCCAGATTATCACTGCACATGCCACCATTATAACAAAAACTACCACGGTAACCTGGTAGACAACTAGGGAGTTAATCAACTTTAACATTATTTGCGGAATAGATGTCTTTTAAGTAAAAAAATTACAATAATTATGAACTATATCTTATATCATATATGAGTAGACATTGAACAAAAAACTTTGAACTGTGGCAATACCAGAATTACAATTCTCTGGCGGCTTCCAATATGAACAAAGCGCAGAGGAAAACAGTTTCTATGACTATCTGTTTCCAATGAATTCCGTTTGCTAAATGTCTTCTCCAACAAAGCTTCATGAAAACTCCCTTCATCCTCCTCATCCTCATCATCTGCCTGATGGCACAGGTCAACCCTAAAGGTAAAATAAAACCCCCCAGGAAAATGTCAAATATAGGTCAAAAGAAACAATCTTTTCATTAAAATTATCAAGAAAGGCAATATCAACTTTTCATACATCAAAAAAAAAAAACACACACACACAATAGAGACATTAGTAATCAACACCAGATCCCAACTATAACAGAATGTCCTAGGAAAAAGAAAAAACAGGACAGGAACACCACAAGTCCATCAAAGCGACATTTTTTCAAAATCCATAAGCAATGGATTTCAAAAATCACTAACAAAACAGAAACAGCAAAAATAATGAGTGATATCTTCTATATGGGAGTTGATGATCCACAACTTAGAAGTATATGGGTGCTACTTCTCAAGAAATGCTAATTTATTATCTATATACTTCTCAAGGAATCCTCATTTATTCAGCCTAACATCTAAATTTCAGTTATCCTCGTCCTATGTACAATGTAACACCATTGGTCTTATAGCCGTATTGTACTCTTATACTTCTAACTTGAGAGGTATTCTATGGTCACACAATACTCCCAATTCACTTTTTCACTTCATCCATCTTACTCTCTAGTCCTATGGGTAACATCCACCTCAATCTCTCTGTCTTTATGAATGAAAATAACATTGTTGCTTACCCATAACATAAAAGACAGGTCGGTGTATCCAAGATAGACAAAGAAATCTAAGATCACTACACCTCTTTCAAATTTTCATGAAATCATTTCGGATTTAAAAACAGAAAGGAAATGCAAAACTTACCAGAATGATAAAAGTAGAAGAAATGCAGCAAAAAACAGAATTTTGGGTAATGCTGCAAAGCAAAATTCTTAGTGTTCAGATGCTTTGGCCAAGTTCAGAAGATAGATATATATATCCTTTATTGAGACAGAAAGCATACCCATGAGGCTAAAACCACAAGAGTTAGACCAACATTGCCACCCCTTGCAAGCAGCAAAAAGAGTTAATACAAAATAAACTAAGCAACCTGTCATAGACAAGATCAAATAAATTAATTCAGTTTGGATCAAGGATGTAAATATATATGCTTGTCGAAATCACAAGTTAATGGTAAAAATTATTAGTGCAGTTTGTATCATCCATTATGTATGCAAATGGCTATTTTTGTGAGTCCAAACTCATGAAGAATTACATATAAGCACCAAAAAGCTGCTACAAAATTAGCTTTAGATATATAGAATAGCCACGAAAAGAGAGCCAAAATAGCAAGTCTCGTGATAAGCATCATACTTAAAGCCACAGAACTCAGATAAAGAATAGAAGGCAATAGCATATTGGGAATTGTAGATTCTTACCCAAATTAGAAGAGCCAATCAACAGATGAAAAACCTGCAGAGAAGCATTACAATGACAGCATGCTTTAGTGAGCTTCCATTTCAATTAATTGTACCATCAGTGCATAAGTGAATATGGATTCAACCAAAACTAAAGCAGGGTGCATTAAAAGCCGTCGTGCACATGTTTGATGTACCCATTCATCATTTTCCTCCCAATCTATCCATCTCTTCTATGTGAGAGACTTAAGCATAAGTTATTTGCTCTTCTGGTGGCTAATTTAATTTTCTGACCAAGTCCTTAGGAACGATTGCTATAGATAAAACTTTATATGAGACCCAACCTAAGGTGCTGCTGATTCTAAGACTCTAAATGTATTCAAGTACAGCATAATTTTCTTTAACAGTCGCTCAAAATTCTTCACATTAGGACAGATTCCTAGGAAGCCTTATGATGTCAAACTACTTAACAGGAAAAGATCAAGGACAGCAAACTCAGTCCATCCATTAACCAGTCAACCAGACCCAGCACAACTAGGTTAATCCAGCCAGCTAACAATATCTTCTAAACATTACATACATCATGCATCCACACACACACACAACCATACATACATATATACATAGGTGTGTCTGTGTCTGTGTGTGTTGGTATGTATGTATGTGTGTGTATATGCATGTATTTATGTTCATATCCACATACATATATAGACAAAAACACACACAAACACAAGAAGAAAAACAAATAAAATCTGAATTTGAATAAGGAATAATAAAGCATGACTCATCACTTACTTTTTGGCGAGTCCAGCCAAGTTGTGAATTCCTCGAGTGAATCCTGATTAACTGAAATAGTAAGTAAAAAAACCCTCAGAGTCATTTTAATAAAAGAACTTCATAGACATCAATCATGGACTTCGCCAGTTTTCCAAGGTTGATGTCACATCAAAGTAAACATATAACATAAGAATGAATCTTGAGGATAATAAGTTACTTCCCTGAGTCGAACTAAAACCTAAGCAACAACAAATAGGGCCACTGCCCGCTCTCAACCAGACCTTCTTTCTAACAAATATAGTTTCCGGTTGGTCTAAAATCAAGACATTCACAAACATATGACACAGTTCAGCTCAGGAGTATTAAGCTTCCCGATAGTACCAACATAGATTAACTGTTCATTAAAATGGAATAGTCCAACTGTTTCATTGTTCTCACTTCAATGCCAATCCTATAACTTTTAGATGGCGCTTAAACTAGCATAGGACAGTACCTTTCCATAAGCTCAGTATTAACTAAGCAAAACAGAATCCAATTATCAGTCCAACAATAAAATCAAATGAGAAGTAAAATTCTCAAAAACTCAGAAACATTCCAAATAAACAAAATGCCCATATCCAAAACATTCAAGCCCACAAAGTGCAACCAATCCCATTCCTCAAGCTTCGTACTTTAGCACATTCCCAATGCACATTGGCTTTCCCACGATATTATCATACCAAACAAAACGTGATACTAACTTTCCAAAAAACCCAATTCGAAAATGCAAGAGCACACAAAACTGAGCACAAGAATCAAATAAAAAACAGCAGCAGAAACAAACCTGACAAAATGCAAGAACAGCTATAATGCCATCAACGAGAGCAAGACCCACATTCACACCCACCAAGACCCTTGGAAAGCAAGAGCCTTCTCTCAATTCAAACATCCTCTAAAGGCTCTTAACTCTCTGTCTGCGTTTCTCTCTCTCTGTCTCTCTCTCCCCAATAACCCACCTTTTCTCTCTCTCTAAACAAAATTAAAAAAGAGACAAAACAAAGAGCTTGTCAAGCAAAAGCTTTTGGTCTGGGACTGAGAAGCGTACGGACGGAGAATATGACCCTTCTCCTTGATGGTATCCTTCATGACAGATCTGTGTGCTGTTTGGTTGATTTTTTATTTTTTTTTTTGCGATTTTGCCCCACAACCAAACACAGCCTTCGAATTTCACTTCACAGAGGAAAATCAAGGTGGCAGCTGGGGTAACTACCTCAAAACACCGAGGGTAAATTCGTAATTTGGACGGATACTGTCTTTCGTCTGATTCCCGCACGCGGGTGGCTTTGATTCTACCATGAATATCAAAATCAAATAAATCATCTCTTTTTGACCCAACGGATTTGACTTGGTACAAATCATAATCATTTAGCCAATAAGCTCTCAGCCCCAAGCCTTGAGCCAATAAGCTCTCAGCCCCAAGCCGTGAGCCAATAGGCTTCTAGTATTTTGTCTTCTATTTATTTTTTAAAAATAATTTTTGGTGGACTGTTAATTCCTTTTTTATTTTTTATTTTATTTATTTTATTCATATTAGTATGGTAAAGTTAGAAAATTAGCTCTAGTCTCTCTGTTTTTCCTCTTTTTCTTAAAAATAGTTTTTTTGTGGAATCTTAATTACTTTTTTTATTCTGTTTTTTATTTTTTATGTTGGTGTGAGGAAGTTTCATTAAATTTATTTTACACATTTGATGTGACAGTATGCAAAATCTATGTCCTAAATGTTAAAGCAAGTCTTGACCCCCCAAAAAAATGTTAGAGCAAGTAAACTGGGGATTTGGATACCCGTTGATATAATACTTCCCACTTGAATTTTAAATGAAGAAACTATGTGGGAAAAGCAAGACTTTATTTTTATTTTTATTTTTATAAATTCCTTTTTTCTTAAGTGTTGGAACTATCAAATTTGGGCCTACATTGAGGCTCCTTTGTTTCCAAATAATATGAATTGATGAGTCATTTTATAATGACCGTCTTTTATATGGTTTTTAGGTAATGTCATATCTCTTAATTGTTGAATCATACTAACTAATTTGATTCAACGGCTAACTAATTTCATCCAACAGTTAAGAAATAGGGCCTCACATAAAAGCCATATATAAGACCCTCACTATAAATTTCTTGATAAATTGACATAATATGTTATACATATAAAAAGAGCTAATTAATTGAATTTGGTGAATCTAGTATGATTGTAGAAAGTGTGTGCATACCATATATTATGTTCATATCATTTGTAAGCAAAGAAAAAGTGTCATGTTTTAATGTAGTAGTGCAGGCATATATAACGTAACGTACACAATTTTCATGTATCTTTTGTAGAGACAAAAAGTTCCAACTTATAACATAATAATTAATTAGTTAACGATCAACTAAAAAGTGTGTGCATATTATGCTCGGATTTAAGAAAAAAAATTAGGCTTGAACCAAACATATATAGGTGATCAAACAAAACATTAGTTTATGATGAAAGCAATATATCAACATTTTAAACATTTTAAACTAATTTAGATAAGAAAGCCTCAACAGAAATATGGTGAACAATACCAAGCTGAAGTTATTAATCTTAGAAAGAGATGCTTGTGATGTGATGGTGCCAATGACATCCATGGGCCGATGGAACCCTACACAACAAATTCTTCAAAGACTCACAAGTAAGGGCATAAAAGACAATTAATATATGGCAAAATAATGTTTTTAAGGAAAAATGTATGCTAATATATGACTAATTATATTTAAAGAGTGTAAAATATCCATGGAGAGAGGACAACTTGGAAACATATCTACATGGTCAACCTGCATTAATTTAGCAAAGATGCAGTTTCTATTCCTATATAAGCACATCAAATGAAGGGAAAAACAAACCAACAAGGCCTTCTTCATTATTTCCAAATTCCTTATTTACCTTTGAAGGAGACCAAAAAAACATGGCCAGTGAGGGCAAGAAAACAAGAGGAAGGCAAAGGATAGAGATGAAGAGGATCGAAAAGGAAGATGATCTTCTAGTTTCTTTCTCGAAACGAAGATCTGGGATATCCAAGAAAGCTAGCGATATGGTAACACTATGTGGTGGAGAGGTGGCCATTGTGATTTTCTCACCTTCTAGTAAGCCTTTCTCATTTGGTCACCCATCCATTGATGTTGTTATCAATCGATTCTTAAATCGAAATCCACTGGAAAACAACGAGCACACTCACCAAATCATGGAGGTTCATCGAAATATGAGAATCGCGGATCTCATCCAACTTTTTAACGAGCTTCTAATCCAATTAGAAGCTCTGAAGGAGCAAAGCAAGTTGCTCGAAAAGATATCTAAGACAAGGGGAAATAATCAAGAGTTTTGGTGGAATGCATCTCTTGATGAGCTTGATGTGAACGAGCTTAAACAAACATATGCTTCAATGGCAGAACTACACATGACTATCACCAACCATCTTAAGGAGAGGAGAAATGCTTTTGATGCCTCCTCTTCTTCTGCCCAACAAACCAATCCCAACTTTGATACTAATCCAAGTGGGCTTGGTTCTTATGCATTTCCTCCTAGCTATGGCCATTAATCTTGAAAAACCTCAGAGCTAGGGTTTTCCAAAGTAGGATGGATTATGTAATAACAATACACATGAGTGGGTTAGTTTTATTCGTTAGCAAATATCAATTGTTCCGCCTATGCAACACATCGATAATGTGAATCAAGATGTCTGTTCAATTATAATGTTACTTGCATTTTTGTTCGAATTGATATATTTTAATGTCTAACTAATTGAACTTCACTCAAACAATTTAACAACCAATAAAAATGTATTGATATTTATTTTTTATTTTTTCCAGTTCAAGCGATAATCTAAACTAAAGGAGATGAGGATTTCTCACACACACACACAACTAAGATGCAATGAGAATTCGAACCTAATACCTCTTGTATTGATTATTACAATTAGATTATAAGCACAATGGCTCGAAGAATGCCGGCTAGAACTCACCATATCAAAACCCTTTTTGGACTGAAGACATAAGTGGGTTAGCCATGCTCAATTTTGTATTGGATAAGACTTGGATCAAAGGGTTTAAAATTCAACCTCGGTTAACTACCCGACCCATCTAAGTATGCCTGATATATTTTTTATTGAGCGGGCTGCCTAGCTTGATCAAGCTCGAAGAAGTATGACCCGTGTGGATAAGCTTGGGCCAAAATTTAAGGGTCGGGCCATTGCCGACCCTAGTACCCACCTCCATTAGTATCAACACCACTGCTACTACTACCACATGTCTCAGTTCTAACACACTAAAAATCCGATGTTCAATGAGTACCCATTGTCCATCCTTATTTATCATTGATATACATAACAAATTAAAATAATTTTCTTTATCAATTGGCGTTCATACTCAAATAAATAATAATTTTTTTACATAAAAAATGTCAAATATACTTGTGTAGTTTATTTATAGATATAAAAGATAAATATATCATAGCAATTACACAATACCTTATTCCCATATATTAAACTTTTTTATAATAAAAAAAATCAAATATGTGATAACACAACTAGAGAGATAGATGGTACTCACGCAATTTATTAGAGCATATATACATTCTCCCTTTTTTTTTCTTAAATTTTTTTTTTTTTGGGTTAAAATTAGAATGAAGTTTCAAACTTGAGACCTCGTCTAGCAAAGTGAAAAAAAACATTACTCAATCAAGTACTTAGAGTTCGTTTGGGAGTGATTCTGGATAGGCCAATAATCACTTTTATGGAGAATCACTTCTACATATAATCAATTTAAGTGATTCTATGGAGAATTAATTTTATGGAGAAGCACATGGGAGGTGCTTCTCCCCAGAAACACTTAAAATCACTAAAAGTGATTTTTTGAAGAAGCACGTGGAAGGTGCTTTTTCCCAAAAGTGATTTTGGTCTATTCAGAATCACTCCCAAACGAGCCCCAATTAGTTGAAAGAAATCCATTAAAAATGACAAAAACTAAATCACATTTAAGGAAAATAGCATATAAGGATATAACTTTTTTGGTAATGAAAAATGGTAACTTAATATGCAATTGGTAACCATATTCATTGGACTTTTCTCTTGCCAATTTAGGGGGCCATGCATTATCACACTATCCCTGGACCTAACAGATTTAGTACTTGGTCATTATATAATTGATACAAATCACATCCCATTTTCTTTATTACTACCCTCAAAGTATCACAATCATGGGGTCCTCCTGCTCTTGCTCTCAGACAACGCCCTTTGAATCAAGTGAGCAAGAATTGGATAACTACAAAAAGAGGAGTTACCTAATAGGTAATCCAAACAAGTTTTTGCCTCATTCAATTTCAAAATCTGGGATGCAACAATTGGAATTGAATGATGCAAACCCAAAAGTGTTGAACTTTAATGCATTTGGTAGTAGTCAAACATAAAAGGAAAGAGAATTAAAAGCTTTCCATATAAGCAAATTACACATAGAATTAAGGGCTACAATCCAATATTAGAAACATTGAACCTTTATATGGGTCAAGAAATCTCAAGCCCTATATATATATTTCTTAACTTCCCCCAACATTCCCATAAACTTTCCAATAAAAAAATACCATGGGGAGGAGGAAAATTGAGATGAAAATGGTGAAAGATAGCAGCTCTAGGCAGGTGACCTTCTCCAAGAGAAGGACTGGTCTGTTTAAGAAAGCAAATGAGCTTGCTACTCTGTGTGGAGCTGAGATTGGTGTCATTGTTTTCTCCCCTGGAGGCAAGCCCTTCTCATTTGGGCACCCAAATGTGGAGTCAATTGCTGACAGGTTTCTAAATCAGGAGGGCTCAAAATCAAAAGCTGGTTCTTCAAATTCAAAGAATGATGAAACAGTGGAGAGGCTTAGCCAACAACTTGATGACCTGAACAAGAAGTTGGAGGCTGAGAAGAAAAGGGGACATATGCTTGACAAGGCAATACTGAAAGCAAAGGGTTTGCCCCTCAAGAGCAAGGCACCAAATGTTCATGAGCTGAGCCAGGCAGATCTTCAAAAAATGAAAGAATCTCTGGAACAGCTGCGCGAGAAGGTGAAAGCCAGGGCCTGTGAGATGGAGGCATCATCTTCATTGCTGCTCCTGGCAAACGAGCCTGATATAGAGACTGATAGGACTGTTGCTAAAAATGAGTGAGAGACCTTATTTGATTAATTTTGTTAGGGCTACCAACCATGAATGTCTCTCTTTCTCCTGATGATGTTGGTGTTAGGTAGATTTGGTTGTTCCTGAGGTATATTTTCCTAATATGTGTAATGGGTTGAAAGATGAACTTATATTTGTTGGTAGAAATGTTGTGTATGTTCTTAGATGTGCTAAGGTCAATTGTCTACGCGCGTGTGCGTTACTACCTATAGCATGCTTTGTCTATGAATTGTTTCCTCCACAATCATATATACGTTGTACAAAGCCACAATTATGTGTGAGATGCGTACATAATTTTGAGGACACATGTGCACATAATTACGTAATATGTCACGTGATGCGTGCTATATATGGTGTATACTTTAAGGTCACGTGTATGTAAATTTTACTTCTAATGGTGGTTAATGGCCTTAAGCAATTTTAGTAATGTACATCTAGATAAGAATATTAATGGTTTTTACGTAAGTTATTGAAGATAATTTGATGTCAATTTGTTATCAAACATAGCCCAATTCATTCACCCCGCTTAAAATAACGTAATTTAGACAACTTGAACAACTCAAAAAACATGACTTTGAGCACATATGAGTAAACCCTTTACATGTTTTCTATTCTACACTTTTTTTTTATTCTTCATGTGTTAGTAGTATACAAGGGGAAGTCCGGAATAAAAATAATTCTCTTACTTTTCATATCATTCATATTAAGTAAACATATAATTAGAGTATCTCCAATCATACTCCTTATTTTAAAGTTTAATTTTAACTGGAAAAAAAAACTATAATGTTAATTTAGGAGCTCTTTGATAACATTTCTAAGTATGATCCGTAGAGTTATAATAAGTAGGAGCCAATAGAAGTCTCTTTCTCTGTCCTCACATTTAAGAACTCCTAGAATTCTCCTTATTTTAAGAGCTAGATAGGAAGCATGATTGAAGTTTATTTCTAATTTTTACATTCTCTCTAAATTTAACTCACAAGGCAAATAAGATGTTAATTAACTTTCGGCCCGTTTTAGTAAAGGCCTCATCCAATACATTTCATTAAATTATTATTTTATAAAACTCAAAATTGATCAAAATCTTGCCTATGATTGAAATTAAATGGATTAGCCATATGGATCATCCATCAATATATAAACGAGCTGATGACATGGACGAATGATGCTGCAGATGGTGTGCAAGCTAGGCATTGCAAGACGCAAGCCGGCCAGCAAAGGCAAATGTACATGTGGAAGACGACCTTCGAAATGCTCTCTCTCGAAACCCTCGGGCTCTGTTTGGTGGGTTAGGTAGGACTATAGTTCATTTTAATTGGAAAAGTCCAATTCAGTCCGGCTCACCAAATAGATCAACTCATATATACAGTTGTCCATATATATCTCCTGTGCCTTCATTTTACAAATTTTGGACCACACACTTTTTAATTTAGAGCATCTAAAATTAATAAATTAATTAAAGCTTAAGCTAGCTAGTTGTTAATGTAGGAGAGAACAATACAGGCAGCTTGCTGTATTAATTATTTGTTAATTAACAATATAAACACCTTTGTCGGTGCATATATATTAAGATGATTACGATTAATAATATAAACAATATTAAGATTATTCCCAGTCTAATCGGAGCAGATAAATTAAAAAGATACCTTTATTATGTTTTTATTATCTGAAAGATAACTTTGTTTTAATTTACATGTCTAAAGAGAATACGATATTTGCAGTTATGGACTTAATCAAGTTTTTTTTTTTTTTTTCTTTTTTGCTTAGAAAGAGATATTCTCATTCCAAAAGCGTGTAAAGTCACACCAATCAAAATACACAAAGCCGAAACCTCACATCATCAAACAAGTAAGTAACAAACCTCAAGGAAGCAAAACAACTTCCTAGTAAAATGATAACGTAAGAACAAAATCCTACAGCTGGTACGGAGGCGCAAGGAGATCATCCCTCGACAAAATACGCACCAATGAGGGAGGGGGTCTAGAGACCAAAACTTGATGGCTCACCCTCAAATTGGCTAAACTAACAGCAATATAAATTTAGCCAAATTAATTAGAGCAAATATGTGTTAAGTTAAAGTAGAATATCGTTTATATAAAAATATACAGTTCTGATCTCTTGGACTACAGGAGTCCAAGAGATTTGTGGTCACTCATCGTTGGATGTAAATTCAACGGTTCACTCACTCTTGCACTCCTTTTAAGAAACTTTTTTTGAATCATTGGATTAATATCCAACGGTAGATGACCACAATCTCTTGGACTCCTGTAGTCCAAAAGATCGGGACTGTAAAATATATATATATATATATGATTACATCATCTTGAACTCAAGCGCAAGGCCTGGGGGCATCAGTTAAAACTCATTGAAAAGG
Source organism: Prunus persica (assembly GCF_000346465.2). Lineage (NCBI taxonomy): Eukaryota > Viridiplantae > Streptophyta > Magnoliopsida > Rosales > Rosaceae > Prunus > Prunus persica. Next base: position 3,793,237 of record NC_034012.1, read on the forward strand.
GAATGAAGAATATCAAATACCATGGTTTTGAAATTCCTTGCTTTTTCACTTTCGGTAAGATCCCAGAGAATAATATATATATATATATATATATATATATAGCTACCTACTACATGTCACCCATATATATCTTTTGTTAACTCCACCGTCCCCATCACTCTGGAATATTTTCGTCAGCTCAGTGGAGTTCCATGCATGCAATTGTCAAATGAGTACGTAGCATATTTTATCTGTCTTTTCCTTTCCTTTTTATAAATTGCAAAGCTAATTGACAGAAATTATATGCTTCCATTGGATTTGGACATTTGGCCTGATCAGAGCAGCTGCCACATACAAGTTACAACCAAGGATGATATAATATTTCAAGTTTTCAAATGAGCTCAAATTTTCTGTTTGTCTCCTCTCTTTCCACACGGTTCTTAAGTTACTCCTATCATGTACGCAGTTAATTTTGTAATTTGCTGTTCTTACCTCATTCACTAAAAGTAAACTGTGTAACAGTTTAATTGACCCATGTGCTTTATATAGTCTAGCAATTGGGATGTTTTGATTCTACAGTCAAAAACGAATCTGGAGGTTTTGGTTTCCTCAAAATAGCCTTCTCTTTCTGTATAATTGTTTTCTATTCCAACTTCTTACTACAATATGCATTTTGTTTTTCAATTTTTACATTGAGGACATCGTATCATTTCTGTTTACATGTAGGATTCATATTACACTTATAACGAAAGAGTAATATGATCTGAAAACGTGATGCGTTCGAAAAGTAGCTAACAAGGCCAAATAACAGGTACGTTTTTTGTTGTTGTGTGTTTTTGATAATTTGATCGAGAGCAAAAGGATAGAAAGAAAATAAAAAAAACAAGAAAGCCACCAAGAAACAGCTCATTATATGAGAGTTTACATTTCCCATTGATTCCATGGAATGAAGGACTTTTCTTTAGTCGCACACGGACAAGTCACAATTCCACTCCCCCACGTTTATTACTCTCCTTGACTCCAACAAAACGCGGAGGAGTTGGTCCTCCACTTGGCCCACAACTCCTCCAAAATTACCGAAACACCCTTGCCCGCCCACCAAAATCCCCACCATCTCCCTATATTCTAGAGTACTTGTCTTCTAAGAAACCGAATCTTCCCCACCCCAAATAAAACCACCCCCTCTCAAACCAAAACCAAACCAAACCCAGAAAGCAGAAGGCAGGGAAGAGCTCTCTAGAGAGAGAAACTGAAAGATAAAATGGTGGGCAAGAAGAGATGGTTGTTCTTTAAGAGGATGAAGAAAGAGTCATGGAGTTTGAGGTGGAAGTACTTGGGGTCTGCCTTCAAGTTTAGGCCACTGAATCTGCAGCTGTCGTTCTATGACGATGTGATTTTCAAGATTGTTTCTGCGTTTGAGGCTATAGTTTTGCTGCTCAGCGTCTGTTTCTTCTACCTTTTCTGCGGATGCAAGTTTTGAGGCTTTGGTGTCTGTCTGTTTCTCTCTGACTCTTTTATTTAATTGTTTTGGTTTTCTCTAAGTTGCTTCAAAGAAGAGTACAAATTGACAGAGAAAGTTGTTGGCTTACGGATGGTTCAGCCATTGGGTTTCATCAAGTCTTCCTTAAAAATCTCTCTCAAGAGAAAGAAACAATCTTGGGTTTTGGGATTGGGATTGGGATTGGGATTGGGAGGATATGTCAAATGTGGGGTGGGATTTTGGGTAGGAGAGATTAAGCTAATTCAGCACAGTGGTTCTGTCATTTGTGCTTATGTTTATGTACAAAGTTAATTCTCAGTTTAACTTTTTTGCATAAATTCTGGCTTCTTTTTCTGCATATTATTCAGAACATTAATTGGTTCTGTCACTTAAACAAATTCTGGGTTTTGAGATTTAGATGCTTTAGACTAACAATGGGAAAATATAATGGCATTGCCCTCCATCCATGAGGTCTAAATTTCCTAACATGGCTGGCCTAGAAAGATCTCCTGCATAAAGATTGAAGCTTTTCACCTGTTACAACTTCCAAATATAATGGAAAAGCTGTTTTCTTTTTCTTTTGTGTTTTTGCCCAATATACATCATCAACAAATCTAGTGGCATTTAGTTTAATTTAAGCAAACCACTAGCAGTAAACCCTGCTGACCAAAGATGCAATTATGCAGGAGTATTAGAACAAAGTATTGAGGACATAGATGAGGCAAAAGCCTAATTAACCTTTCTCGTCATGTTCTTAGTAGACCACTAATCAGATCCAAAAAGTTGAAAAGCAATGGCAAGTTGTGGACTTGAACTCAGTAAGCTGCGTGATTTACCTCCATGGAAGATGGGCTTATAGTCCTATCTGGGCTGAAAATTCTTGTTTGTGTTCTTTGGCAAATTGGCAAATGTGGAGAGAGATGGCTCCTGCTGTGCGTTTTGAAGAGGTGTGCAATTGCTATTCACGAAAAATAAAATAAAATGGTTTTGGGTTTGTTGGAACGTGACGTCAATTCCGATTTTATTCATATTTATGTATAAATTCTATGCACCTTCAGATTTTCTTGACAAAAATTATATCATGTTGGTTGATAAACTTTTGGACTTAAGTTTGGTGTTATTAGCATTATTGTATGGGACGCGGATCTTCTGCTTTGTTTGTGAAAATAGAACACATGATCTTTTCACTTGTCTCAATCTTGAGTCATAAATTAGGCTAAAATAAAATAAAATAAATCATATGATATGATAGTATTTAGGGTGAGGTGGCAGCAAAATTATCTTCTTCTGAAACATTTTATAGCTGCCACTGCCAGGCCCTCTTATCTCTTTCCCTCCAACTTCCCAACTTCTGAACCTCAGCTAGAGTGGAGATGCAAGCCTCAATCTGCATACAAACTTCACCATCCTCTCTCTCCGGTTTGAGACCTACCCACAACCCTCTTCTGGGTCACTCTCTGTCTTCAAGACCATGTTTGCCTCTCAAAAAAAGAGCCTCTTTGACCACCAAAGCACTTCTATCAACTTCCAAGGAATCAGTCTTGAAGGACTTTCATGAACGCAGAGCTCTCAAGGTAAAGCAAATCCCAGTTACCATTATGTAACCTTTCGCATCACCTTGTGCTTTGTTTGGTTGTTTGATAAAACCATTGCTTCAATTTTACTTTAATGTTTTGTCATCTCTGTCCTAAAGCCTTACTCAACCAAACAGATGATTATGTTTAATGGTCTTTCCGCAATTTAATATCTGTGCCCTGAATCCTCATATCCAAGAATTTCTAATGTAGCTTTCCCTTGCAGATTATTTCAGGTTTGCAGAATTTTGACAAAGAAAATGTTGCATCAGTCATTACTGCGGCAGAGCAGGTTTGATGAACTAATAATGAACTCTGCCATTAAAATATTTTGTTGTTGAGCCAAGTGATCAAAATTTGTTAGATCTGTTAGCATATCGCTTTCCCTATTGCAAACTATCTTCTTTTATATGCTTTCTGGTGTCAAATTTCATTGAAGTTTCCAGCTAATGTTGAACTTTTTGGTCATTATGTCATGTGTCATTGCACCGGTAGGGAGGAGCAACTCATGTGGATATAGCTTGTGACCCGGAGTTGGTGAAGCTTGCCATAGGTTTAACTTCTCTTCCGGTTTGCGTTTCTTCTGTCGATCCAGCGGCATTTCCAGCTGCTGTTGAAGCAGGAGCACTGATGGTTCGACCGTAAACTAATCCCTTTCAGGCCAAGAATTTTATTGTGTAACCTGGTTCTCTTTCAAGGGAATGCTACATATTTAGTTTGACAAATTCACAATGTCCTTTTTCAGGTTGAGATTGGAAACTATGACTCATTTTATGAGAAGGGTGTGATTTTCACTCCAGAGCAGGTAAAACATTTGAGGGTTCACCTTGCAAATTGTGAAAAGTATAGTGAGCAAGAATTCTTATCAGCTGTCTTTAACTGTTAAAGAAGTTTGTAAATAACTATCTTTTCTAATTCTATCAAGTGCCTTTTCAGATATTAAATCTAACAAAGGACACAAAGAGGATTCTTCCATCTGTGACCTTATCAGTCACCGTACCTCATACGCTAAGCCTCCCAGATCAGGTCACAAACAACATTGCCAAAAGTGAAAATATCCATATGCATGTAGGCACCATTTATTTAGTTTAACCAAGCTAGTTGAAACTTTGATCAACAGGTCAAGCTTGCAGAGATGCTGGAGCAGGAAGGCGTAGACATCATTCAAACAGAGGGAGGAAAATGTTCGAGTCCCTCAAAATCAGGCGTTCTTGGGTTGGTCGAGAAGGTAACACAGAGTGAAACCCATAAAAATCTGTACATTGAGAAAACAGAATAAAAGGGTAACTTGCAATTAAAGGTTTTCACATTATAGCACAAGCAACTTTGACGATTTGGAAAGTTCACCTTGATAAAACTTAAGAAAGAATAAAAGCCTAGGTTCCATTCTGCATTAAGTTGAGTATCATATTTCATATTCCAGGCAACGCCAACATTAGCAGCAGCATATTCGATATCACGGGCTGTCAAGATCCCCGTCATGTGTTCATCGGGACTGAGTGCAGTTACAGCACCAATGGCCATAGCAGCAGGAGCCGCCGGAGTGGTATGTACACAGTGAACACGTTTCTGTTTCTCTAAGGAGCTCAACTTATACTAGGCATATTTCATCAATGACTGGTGTGCCTTGTTGTGCTAGTTTTTATTGTCAACTGATTTTTTGCATTATTCTTGAACACAGGGTGTGGGCTCTGCAGTGAACAAGCTCAATGATGTGATTGCAATGATTGCAGAAGTCAGGAGTATCTCCAACTCATTCGGAGCACCAGCTGATAGGCGTGCTACTTCTGAAGGAAAAGTTTTGAAAATGTAATCCATAAGTTAATTTTCATAGGATAGGTCACCAAAAAATAGCGAGGTCTTTAGTGCTGTATACAGAGACATTGTTGGGATTGTTTCCAAATAAATAAGAGCAGTAGTTACCTTTCCTTATATACTTGGTCTTTCATGATCAAAAATTGTTTGGACTTCTTCTGTTTTTCAGTAGTCAGAAGAGTAGTGCTAGCATTAGTCGTGGGGCGTGATGGTGAACAAGCGCTTTATCAGTTTTTGGACAAGTATTTCCCCGTTTGAGTGGGAAGTGTGTAAAATTTATAGCCAAATAATTAACCAAACCATAAAAAAGAAAGAAGAAGAAGAGAGAGAGAGATGAAAACAAAATGCATTCATGAATAGTGTTCTCACTAACCACAGCAACCTTTTTTGGGATAGGCAGATGACCAAAGATTGTTACTAATCAAGCACATATCTAGACAATAATTGTATCCAAGGCCAGTTAAAACTAGAAGTTCCTAATAAGTACCAATTTGACTTGTCATCTTTCACTCATTTTAAGTACATAGTACATACCAACTGTTAAAATCTGCACTCACTACTAAATCCAATTGTGAACAAATATAGACAAGAATGATACATGGATTGACAGCGACCTATAAATTGTATACACTTGTTTACTTCCACCATAGGGAACATGATTTCTTAGGGAGACCAATCTTCCTCTTCCTCATCCTCAGTTTCTTCATCCTCACCACTTTCCTGCAAATGTTTAAAATCTGCTTAGTAAATTGCAATTGACCAACAATGGGCATTGCTTGTAAGATAAGGTTCAGCTTATTAATCACAAAGATCATGCAAGTTTACCTTTCTCTCTGTATATTCTGCCATGGCCTTGTCAAACTCCGCCCGTTTCTCCATCGCTATATCATAATATTGAACCTTTTCCTAATATAAGAAGAAGAAGAAAAACAATTAATAAAGAAATGATATCCGCTATTTCTGGCCTAAATTACCATTGTTAGGGAAACTAGTAAACAGTAAATAAAATTAAAAAAAAATCCTTTGAAGCTTCATGACATTGGATGAGTAACAAGTAAGAAAAGTCCAAAACCATGGGCATTTAGGAAAGAACAGTTCCATGGTTCAGCCAGCATCACTTGGATGTAAATCTAATGAACCTAAGGTGGATCAGTATTTAAGTCAGTCGTGATCCACTATAATAAATGGCTTGAGTGAAAAGGAAAATTACACATACATCAAACAAGTCTACATTGGTGAATGGGTCATAGTTAACCAAACTACAGGTCAGAACATTATGTTAAATCGACCCAAAGGTTTCAAGAGAGTCATATTTCATCAAGCAAGGAGTACAAAGGTACTTTAACATGCAACGCAACAATGTGCGGAGTGACACATATTTGATCAATCATCAAACATTTTTGGCAATATGCACTACAATATTGGGGTTTCTTAAACATAGATAACTGAATTGTTATTGGTAAATAACCTTTGCCAAGACAAAACTACCTATTATTGGTATTGACTTCACAGTCAATGATGAAATCAAGTCTTCAATACAGAAATTTAGAGAGGGCAAAAACAAAACAAAACTAAAAACTTAAATGTCAACTGAAGTATACAAAGACCACAAACCTCATATGCCATTGTTTTCCACTTCTCTCCACATGCCCTTCCAATCTGAAGATGAAATGGAATGAGCAACAGATAAGAAACAAGCAAAAAGTAAAACAGAGTACCGCATGAGCTACATCTTAACTTACATCGCGCATTGACTTGACACCTGGATTTTGTTCTTGAAATTCCTTACGAAAATCCTCCCTTAAACATAAGAAAACCCAATTTAAGACACTAAAATCTCCAGGGATTTATGGCTCTTCATATATGAGAAGGCTGCTCAGACTGAGCTTCACAAATATTGTTTTCATTGAGGCATTATAAAGTATAATAAAAAAACCGACATTGTATTTGGAAATCTCCCCCTCTAAAAAATAAAGGTCTAACTGAAATTTTCTTAACTAAACATATGCATTTATAACTTGGCCTTCCAAAAAGTGTATTGAATTTATCATCTATGATAACAATTCCATTAACATGGCCTCCCTGCATTCACCCACAATAACACATTGGAACATGCCCATGAATTGCATATGGCGTACTAAAGAAACTCCAGCATAGAAATGAAGACCCACTTTATTGAAACATCTGTTAACTTCCATACAAATAAACTATTGAAAAATATGGTGCTGGTGCTTTCAATGGTGTTGAATACCCTACAAAACTACTGAGGTCAATTCTATATATAACATCCAAGTAGGCACCCATAGTCTAAAGTCTAAAGTCCAGAACCATAATCACACCAAATGATGAATTCATATATACCCAACCAGAAACTAACACAAGCACACAATAAACATCATCATGTTGGTAATTTAAGTACCACAGACATGCATTTTGCATGGTGAAACATGTCTAATAACTATAGATGACACATGAAAAGGAACGAAAGAAGGAACATACAAGAAATAGAAGAAAGCAGTTGGTGGTTTCTTGGGAATCTTGGCATCAAGTTTTGCACTTTTTTTCTTCTGCTTGGTTTTGGACTTCTGTACTGAAATGGCTCTCTTCCCCTCACTGCTGCTTAACCTTGCTGACCTCCTTGTCCCCTCACTTTGTTTGACCTTCAACACCATCTGCCTAAATTTTTCAAGAACTTCTTTCAATTATCATCGACCTCTTAGGGAGAAAATGAAGCAAAACAACATATTCAGCCCTCAATATCGCACCATGAAAACACACTAGACTCAAAAACCCTTCATGGAGTTTAGCCTCACGTGAGGACTAAACATTTAGAACAACATAAATCATAACCCTAACAAATTTATTCCCCTCCTAGTCACCTCTGTTTCTTCTTTCTTTTATATAAGCCAAATTTCTCAGCAACCAGCCAGAGAGGTCATAATAACCTAATGAAACTAAAATAAACTGAAAGAAACGGAACTCTCAATGTTCAATTTCTCACTTTTAAACTAACAAAACAAACCCCCACCACCCAACTGAGCCTAACACAACTTCTTGGCTAAGCAGAAGTGAGTTCTCCACATTATTGAATGCACAACAACACAACCCATTAAACAAAATAACCACACACAAAATCCTACTTCTTGCTTTAGTTTTCCTTTTCCATTTATTGAGCTACCATATAGTCAAAAGGCATTAAACTGTGATGAACATGTGGTGAGGAAAAAGGAAATACAGATGAAGTAGAAGGAAGAAGAAGATATTACCCAGTTGACGCTTCTGTGGGTGCCCTCGGGGAGGAAGACGAGCGAGATTGCTGAGACTTTTTAGTTTCCTTTGCCATGCTCGCTCTTCTGTGTGGTGCTGTTCTTCTTCGCGTTGGACCTCGGGTGTCGGTTGTTGCTCACTCGGGTCTGGGTAAGTGGGTTCGAATGGGCAACTGGGCACGGTGCCACGGTCTCTGCGTTTTGTCGTCTGGAAGTTTAAACCGTGGAAAGAGGTCACCATTTGGGCCGCGAGCCCACAGGCTGATGGGAACCGTCCAGCCTAAAGAGGAAAAGCCTGACTCGGTCCGGCCTTAATCTATTCATATAGTTAAATATGTTTGGTAAGATTTTGGGTTCGAGCCTTAATATCTGTGTAAGTCGTGTGAGTATAGTATATTATCATCCATCTTAATAAATATAAAATATTATATATAAAATATTATCAAACTTTAGGTGTAACATTTGATTAATTTAAACTTAATATGCATGAATAAATGGGGAAATACAAGAAGGTTAAGGTGGACTCTTCCTGTATGAGCGGCATCAAGACCTTTTTTTTTTTTTCTTTTTTTTGGGCCTTTTTGTGAACAGATATCTTTCTTCATTTAAAAAGGGAAAAGAAACAAAAGAAGAAAGAAAAAAAAAAAAGGAATTTTGTATTTAAAATGGGTCAAATATCTTTGTTGAAGACTTGAAGCTGCAGCAGCTCTTCATTTCCCACCCACAGTGACGTGGCGCCTTTAGATATGGCAGGCAGAGGCAGCTGAAACCAAAACGCCCACTTCACACACACCGAACTTCACCCCCAAACTCTCCTCCTCCTTCCTACAAATAAAAACCAATCCAACAACACAACGCACAGCACGCAAGCACGAGATCACTCTCTCTCACTCTCTCTCACTAACATCGTTGGCGTCGTCACCTCTCTCTCTCCTCCCATTATCTCAGTCAATTAGTCAAGCACCATGCAGGCCCTCCAATCCTCTTCCCTCCGACCCGCTCCCCTGGACCCGATTCGGAAACGGACCCCCCATTTCCCCAGTGTCACTCCCAGACCCACCAGCTCGAGGCGCGTCTCATTCATCTCCGCCTCCTCGGCCCCGGCCGTGTCCGCCCCGAAGCGCGAGAAGGACCCGAAGAAGCGGGTAGTCATCACCGGCATGGGCCTCGTGTCCGTCTTCGGCAACGACGTCAATGCTTACTACGACAAGCTACTCGCCGGAGAGAGTGGCGTGGGTCCCATCGACCGGTTCGATGCGTCCAAGTTCCCGACCCGGTTCGGGGGCCAGATCCATGGGTTCTCGTCAGAGGGGTACATTGATGGCAAGAACGATCGACGACTGGACGATTGCCTACGGTACTCCATTGTTGCTGGGAAGAAAGCTCTAGAGGATGCTGATCTTGGTGGCGACAAGCGCTCAAAGGTCATTGCTTTCTTTGATTTGCATGCGTTTAATTGTTTATGTATGATTATGAGCTTGATGGGTTTTTGGTAGAATGTACTAAATGGGTTATCTTTGAGATTGATTTGGTTTTAATTTCGTGTACCTAAGTAATAGGTTCTGTTAGAAACTGTGGATCTGGGTGTTAGTGCTTTGCTAATTGTGTGTCATGCATAGAGGAATTGTTGGCATCTCAAAGTGTTGATTTTGTTCTCTGAACTCTGTACATGACTTTCTAAAATGGTTGGTTTTGCTTTGCTTACAGCTTGATAAATCGAGGGCTGGGGTGCTTGTCGGATCAGGAATGGGTGGTCTTACTGTCTTTTCTGATGGTGTCCATGCATTGATAGAGAAAGGCCACAGGAAAATAACCCCATTTTTCATTCCTTATGCTATTACAAACATGGGGTCTGCGTTGCTTGGTATTGATCTGGGTTTTATGGGACCAAATTATTCGATTTCGACTGCTTGTGCTACTTCAAATTACTGTTTCTATGCTGCTGCGAATCACATTCGTCGAGGTGAGGCTGATTTGATGATTGCTGGCGGAACCGAAGCTGCCTTAATTCCTGTTGGTCTTGGAGGTTTTGTTGCGTGCAGGGCCTTATCTCAGAGAAATGATGATCCAAAAACTGCTTCAAGGCCATGGGACAAAGATAGAGATGGATTTGTTATGGGTGAAGGTGCCGGAGTATTGGTAAAAGCCTGGTTTGATTGTTTTAACGTAGAAGCAAAATGATTATATGATCCCCTGTAAATACTGTGTCTCTAAACAATCGTTATGCCATTGAAGTGTCCTATCAAAAGGATGATGAATCTTAATTTGAGCTCTTTTTCTTTGTTTAAATGATTTCAAACATAACATCTGAGGTTTGATCTTTGTTGACAGGTAATGGAGAGCTTGGAACATGCAACAAAACGAGGTGCACCAATTATTGCCGAGTACTTGGGAGGGGCTATAAACTGTGATGCTTATCATATGACTGATCCAAGAGCTGATGGGCTTGGTGTATCTACATGCATAGAGAGAAGCCTTGAAGATGCTGGTGTGTCACCTGAGGAGGTGCTTTCTGCATCCTTAATCCTTTCTTATGTTAGTGCTTGTTTCTTGGCATTGTTTGTTGAATTACTCCCTCACCTTATCAGGTTAACTACATCAATGCGCATGCCACTTCCACTCTTGCTGGTGACTTGGCTGAGATAAATGCTATAAAGAAGGTGTTCAAGAACACTAGAGATATTAAAATCAATGCAACTAAGGCAATCTCTCTCTCTCTCTCTCTCTCTCTCTCTCTCATTTGTATGATGTGGCCCTCCTAACTATGTTTCTCTTGTCTGTACATTGTTTCAGTCTATGATAGGGCACTGTCTTGGTGCTTCTGGGGGTTTGGAAGCTATTGCTACAGTTAAAGCCATAACAACGGGATGGCTGCATCCTTCCATAAATCAATTTGTACGTGATACTTTTAATTTCTGTGTTCAATCGTTTTTGTTTCTGAGGGTTTTGAAGAAATTGCCACAGCATGGGATTAGTTTACTTCTCTATTTAAAACATTACACTTATAGTAATATGGTTTCTGACTGTGGCATGTTCTTTTCTAAACAGAATCCAGAGCCTTCAGTGGAGTTTGACACTGTTGCCAATGTAAAGAAGCAGCATGAAGTAAATGTTGGTATGAAGCCCACACCTTCAAACTCCCTTATCATTTATATTTTTCAATTGCCTAATACCAATATACTTACTGAACTTTTGTACTGTTTACAGCCATATCGAACTCATTTGGATTTGGTGGACATAACTCTGTCGTTGCCTTTTCTGCATTCAAGCCCTGATCATCCCAGCTTGTGTTCAAGTTTTGTACTACATCAAATGTTGCTTAGAGGAGATCTTAAATTGTTTCTGAGGCAGAGCTTCATCCTTTTACTTTTGAGGCCACTTGTAGTTTTGTAATAATTCAAAGTTACTCTCTATTTTAAAGACGCAAGTCAGTTTTAGTTACAAGGTTCTGTGAGTCTAGTAGGATAATGTTTTTTCTCTTCACTTTTGAATGATGTGGTGGTTAGTGTGAAATTGTTGTATGAAATGGAAGGCTGTTTTGATACATTCTTTGAATACTGAGTCCGGCAAACCGTTTGGCAAAACCATCATGGTAAGTAATTCACCAATTTCGCATGGTGTAGCTGTTCAAGGTGTACCTATTATAAAGTGTGACTAAACATGTATAGAGAAAATCAGGAAATACATTAAGAATGGAGGATTGGTCGGATCGGGCCTCATCTAGTCGATTTTGACGGCACCTGAAGCCAGGCTACATGATTTTTCTCTTTGGAAATCAAATACATGACTCAAATGGTTCTGTGTAGTGTTGGTCCTCTTTTTGCAGCTTGTGTTTGAACCAAAAAACTCTTGTTCCTCAAAAAGAAAATTGTTCAGGGAAAGTAGGTGGTGAAAGATACTCAAATTCAATATATAACTCGCAATTTGAAATGGTTAAATGTATAACACAGTTATATAAATAAATAAAATAAAAAATTGTATTTAATTGGGTTGAAATTTTTGAAGGGAACAAATAAATAAATGAACGTTGCTTGCATATGTCGTTTAAGTGACAGCGTGGCACGAAAAAAATTAGGAAAATGCTAGGGAGACCAACTTTAGATACCAACTTGTGTACCAACTCTCTAATAGAGTGTGGGACCCATTGTATTGGTGGGCTCCACCTCTATTAGAGAGTTGGTACACAAGTGAT
>NC_034012.1:3805642-3806766 GCF_000346465.2 Prunus persica
TGGTATCTAAGTTGGTCTCCCTAGCATGACCCAAAAAATTATTGGCGCCAAAGAAAGGGCAAAGCTCCCCCATTTTCCCGCCAAAATAAAATACCCTAAGTCTGGAAAAAAGCAATGCGATAGCATTAGCACTAAGCAGTTGCTCTCTCGAATCTCCATCTCATCGCCGGTCTTCTCTTTACTTCGTTTTTCCTGCAAAATTCAAGACTGAAGAAAAATGGACATCAGCGATGAAGTTAGGGCTGCTCACAGGCGAGAGCTACTGGCCTTCTTAGAAGATGGCGTATGTCCTCCTCCCCAATCTCAAATCCTCTCTGCCTCTCTGTCTCTCACACTCACAATCTCTCGCTCGCTCTCTCTCTCTCTCTCTCTCTCTCTCTCTCTCTCTCTCTCCTTGTTACTAATTTGGTAGAGAAATGAACAGATATACTTGGACGAAATCAGGGCCATCATCAACCACAACCGCCGCCGACTCATCGTGGACATATCCCATCTCCACTCCTACGGCGACGACATTGGTGCCAGGTTCATTCACTTTTCTCAGCAACCAAACACGGAATAATCCTAGCTTTGCTCAAGTTACTATAGCCCCATAAGAATTTCAGAAGAATCCTAGTTTTATTTTGCTTTACTTCTATGTCCCTTTTTCAGGATTCTGAGAAATCCAAGTGATTATCTGCAATCGTTTAATGATGCGGCCACGGAAATCGCTAACAGGATCGACCCGAGGTACCTGAAGCAAGGGGAGCAACTTCTGGTGGGGTTTCAAGGCCCTTTTGTCTCCCGCCGTGTTACGCCTAGAGATTTGCTCTCCGAGTACATTGGATCCATGGTTTGTGTCCACGGCATTGTCACCAAATGTACCATCTTCTTCCTCTGCCTTCTACTTTACTTTCATTTCATTCTCAATTCAAGTGTCAAATATGAGCATTCTTGATTAGAAAGAAAAAAAGGAAGGGGGGGGGGGGGGGGGGGGGGGGGGGGGGGGCTTTAACCCACATTTTTGGGGTACCTTGGGGGTGGGGGGGGGTTGGATCGGGCCCAAAACAAAAATAAATCTAAGCGGGGTTTTATTGACATGATTTTTTGCGGATCTTGAAACCATAAACATAAAATGTTTTGGG
>NC_034012.1:3806866-3824642 GCF_000346465.2 Prunus persica
GGTGGGACACCCATTTTTGTGGGTAATTCGAGGTCTGGGTGGTGTTGATTTGGGCCAGAAAACCATAAACCTCAAGCTGTTTCTTTTGCCTAATTTTCGGTACAGCTAATGAACTATGAAGCAATATTTTTGTCGGCAATATTAGGAATGGGCTTGTCTAACCTGGTAACTAACTCATTTGTAGGTTCTCTTGTGAGGCCAAAAGTTGTTAAAAGTGTTCACTTCTGCCCTACAACTGGAAACTTCACCACTCGTGAATACCGAGACATTACATCCAATATGGGTTTGCCTACGGGATCCGTTTATCCAACAAGGGTAATCTCAATTGTTTCTGCTTTAATGATATCTATTTCTATCATCGGAGAAGGGCCTCTTATAAAAAACTTTTGCCACAGGATGAAAATGGTAACTTATTGGTGACCGAGTATGGATTATGCAAATACAAAGATCATCAAACTTTATCAATGCAAGAAGTTCCTGAGAATTCCGCGCCTGGTCAGCTTCCGCGAACAGTAGATGTCATAGTTGAGGACGACCTGGTTGATGCATGCAAACCTGGAGACCGTGTGGCAATTGTAGGGATATACAAAGCTCTTCCTGGTAAAAGCAAGGGAAGTGTGAATGGAGTATTCAGGTAGCTTCAACCACGACAACTTCTTAAACTATCATCTTGGTTTCTCTTATCAATAGTGTTTTTTCTAGTTTTAAACTTGACTTGTTGGCCTTGTTGTGTAGGACTGTTCTCATAGCAAACAATGTTTCACTGCTCAACAAAGAAGCAAATGCACCAATTTACAGCCCTGATGACATAAGTAACATAAAAAAGATAGCAGACAGAGGTGATACATTTGACCTGCTTGGTAATTCACTGGCACCTTCTATTTATGGACATTCATGGATAAAGAAAGCAGTGATATTATTAATGCTTGGTGGGATGGAAAAGAACTTAACGAATGGCACTCACCTACGAGGGTAAGTTATGATTCAACTTGACGTGTTGGATGGATATTTTACTGTCTTAATTATGCTCAACTATCTGATCCGTCCCTTTTTCTCTTTTCTATTTTCTTTTCTTTTGCCTTTTGCTCTAAGGCCATGCCTAAGTGCTCCTCTAGCATAAAAATGAATCTTGATAAGGCAATGTCGTTTTTCTTTTAGTGACATTAACATGATGATGGTTGGTGATCCTTCTGTTGCCAAGTCTCAACTTCTAAGAGCAATCCTGAATATCGCTCCCTTGGCAATATCTACTACGGGCCGGGGTTCTTCTGGTGTTGGCTTGACAGCTGCTGTCACTTCAGATCAAGAGACAGGTATTGTAACATATTCATCTCCTGCAGTTGCACTTTAGCATTATAAGATGTTATTAGCAGGCATATAGTATACTAATCTCTCTGTTATCAGGAGAGAGAAGGCTAGAAGCTGGTGCAATGGTTCTTGCTGATCGTGGTGTTGTCTGTATTGATGAATTTGACAAAATGAACGATCAAGATCGTGTTGCCATACATGAAGTTATGGAGCAGCAGACTGTAACTATCGCCAAAGCTGGTATCCATGCATCCCTCAATGCACGATGCAGTGTGGTGGCTGCTGCAAATCCCATATATGGTTCTGTAAGTGGCACAACTAATGGTCATCAACAACCATTTAAATACATATTTGCAAATTTTTTTTTTTCTTTCTGAATCTTGTGTTTTATTTATTTATTTAGTTTTTTTTTTTTTTTTCTAATGCTGGTTGTTGTATGAGTGCGCAGTATGACCGTTCATTGACACCAACAAAGAATATTGGACTTCCAGACTCTTTGCTTTCTCGTTTCGATTTACTGTTTATTGTATTGGATCAAATGGATCCTGATATTGACCGCCAAGTCTCAGAGCATGTGTTGCGCATGCATCGGTATCGTTCTGCAACTGGAGGTAGTAAAGCAGTAATCTCTTGCTTAAGTTTTAGGATTTTTAAGAAGTATAAAATAAATTTTACTTATAAGTGCAGGTGATGCAATGCTTGATGGGAGCTCAGTATATGGAAGAGAAGAAGAAAATGAAAATGACACATCCGTATTTGTTAAGTATAACCGTATGCTACATGGGAAAAAAACAGAAAGGGGTCGGAAGCGTGATACCCTCACAATCAAGTTTCTTAAAAAGTACATTCATTATGCCAAGCATAGGATTCAGCCTGATCTGACTGATGAGGTGCTAATGTTTTACTTGTTAATTTATTTACCTTAATGAGATGTCTATGTTTTCCCTTTGTCTCGTCATTTGCGTTGCTTATTTTCAGATGCTGTTATTGCAATCTGCCATACCTCTTCTTGCAGGGAGCCTTTTCAGTTAGTTATGAACTTGTCTTCCCAACCAATCATTGCATTATGAGGCTATCTGACAACTAACAGCAACTTTTTTTTTTCCCAATAGGCATCTGAACAAATTGCAACAGCATATGCAGAACTCAGAAATGCCGGCTCAAATGCAAAGGTCAGCATTTGTCATCACTGTACGTATGAGACATGATCAATGCAATGTCTGTTTCTGATTATCACCTGATATTATCTTTTCTATTCAGACTGGAGGAACACTTCCAATTACTGCCAGAACTTTAGAAACTATCATTCGTCTCTCAACAGCTCATGCAAAATTGAAGTTGAGCAGAAAGGTGACTTGTCAACTTTAATTATTTTATAAGGATCTAATAGGATTAGTTCATTTTGCTTTTTCATTCATCACAGAAATCAGAATTATGGTTTCTTCAGTGTTCAAAGTCAAGGTAAAGGGTAAATCTGCCTTCACAGGTTTCAAAGTCTGATGTTGATGCTGCTCTTCAAGTTTTAAATTTTGCAATATATCACAAAGAGTTGACTGACATGGAGGACCGGGAGCAAGAAAGAGAGAGAGAATTGGAGAGGAATGGCAGAGCTGCCCATCGCGCAAGTGGAAATGACGGATCTGGAAATGGTACTGCCAATGAAGAACAGTAAGTTTTTACTTTTCAGAAATGTTCTATTTGTATAAAATGATATAATCTCTGTTGTATAACTAGACCACTGAAAATCTACAAGTTCTTTCTTCCCTTTTCCGTTAAATAACATTGCTATTGCTGTTGAATTCACAACCTTCAGCTGACCTCTTTCTCTCTTGGTTCTTGCAGAGCTGACCATTCTGCAGGTCAGAATGATGGGTCTGGCAACGGTACTGCTAATAATGAAGGGTAAGTGTTTTCTTTTTCTTCAGAAATTGCCTGTTTGTACTAACTGATGTAATCTCTGTTGTATAACTGTGCCCCCATGGTATCTGTAAGTCCTTTCTTCACTTTTCCCTTATTACGCCATTGGTAGTGCTGTCAAATTCACAACATTCAGTTGACTTTTTTCCTCTTGGTTTTCCCTGTGTTAGTTCAACTGATGCCATGGAAGTCGATGACCCTCCTGCCGAATCTGCTATTGATATTTCTCCTGAAAGGTCTGCCTGGCAGCGCAAAGTTGCTCTTCTGTTTTCTTGTTAATTCCATATCTGAGTTATCTGTTTCTAATTCCAATTCACTTTCTTTTATTCCCTCTCCGCCCACAGAATCAAAGCATTTAATGATTCTGTAAATCAACTAATGAAACAAAAGTTACAAAGCATATCCATTGAGGACTTAGAGAACGTTGTCAATTCCGGAGCAGATTTCCGTTACTCTAGGGCGGAAATAACGTTGCTGTTACAGGTAAAGTTTTCAATCATTGAATTCATTGGAAGAAATATTATAATCAAATGTGGTATCTTCAGTCTTTAGGTTTATAACAACATGATTGACTTTTTAATTCTTCATTTTGTAATTTTTTGAGCTAGTATCTTGTGTATGATGATGCCTATGTCCAGTTTGCTTTAATATGAATCGTGAGTTGCCTGCTAAAGAAAAGGAAAAATCATAACAGCAACTTCAAAATTTTCAGGAACTTCAAGCCAATAACATAGTGATGGTAAGCGATGGAACAGTGTTTATGATACTATCATGAGTTGCTAAAGGATCACCCGCAACATGTAATGCAAGGTAATCCAGTGGATTATTACTTCAAACGAATGTACTTCCCCCAAAATAGGATACTTTATTTGATTTTAATAAAGTAATGAAATTTCAGGGCACAGCGGAAACGTCACACTTTTGGAGGGGAACATATATCTTTTGTACTTCTGTTGTTGGCCGCGATGTATCTGCTTTGCCCGTGGTTCTTGAACGTGAAATTTAGAAGTAGATTTTTAGTGATGTAATCTTTGGATCATCTATTTTGCCCTGTTAATCCATTTGCTCTCTCGCCCTTTGAGTTGTAACTTAAAGAACATTTCTCCATATTCGCTTTATAACATATGCACAAATTTGTGACCTTAAAAATGTTCATCAGAACGCTTTATTGAAGGTGGAAAAAAATCAAGTAATGCTGCACTGCCGTATGGCCCATGTCATATGCATCTTTGCTTTTAAGAAATTTAGAACCAATTAGTTTGCAAAATTCCTTGAGGTGTTATTTTAGATATGAAATTTATTCATCTCCTTCCTTTTTATGTAAGTGAAGACTTTTTAACTCAGAAAAACAAAAACAAAAACCGAGGATTTAGTATTGAGGAGTGGGCTTAGGACCAAACAGAAAACATGGGCTTTGGACCAGCAAGAAAACTTGCAGAAAATATGTCAAGTTAGGAATTAGGGTTAATTCAATTTGATGGATTTGGAAATAATGATTATTGCCATTCAAGTAAAAGAACATATAAACCTCCAAAAAGAAAAGAAAGTAGTTGCTCAATGTAGCGCAGAACTGGAACGTGATGAAGCGAAGGCAAGAGGGAAGCCATTGCAAGGAGAATGAAGTTACAGAGCCACAGCCACAGCGCAATGGCATGCAATGACAGCAGGCTGTTTAGACTTGGAGGGCAAGAAATAAGTAGGAACCCTCCTCTGCCTCTCACTCTCAGGAAATCTCCTCGCCGTCTCTGCACTGTTCAATGCTCCCACAGCAACCATAGCCTTCCCTACCCTCCTTCTCTTTCCATAATCAAATCCACAAGCAAAGTGTTCTCTGCAATCTCCAACTCTCTCCCCAATATCATGTCTTTTCTCACCTCTGATTCCACCAAGGTACCTCTCTCTCTCTCTGATGTATTCCTTCTCTTTTCTTTTAATTTGTACTAAAACTGAAGAATGCCATCAATGCCGGTGTTAGCTTATTGTGTTTATCTCCTTTTTCAGATGGAAGGGAGTGACTTTACAGAGGAAGTTACTGAAGCAACTGAAATCTATATCAACGCCATTGGAAAAAAGAAGATTTTTGTGGCCGGTGCCACTGGAAGTACCGGCAAAAGAATTGTTGAGCGGCTACTGGCTAAAGGTTTTCGAGTTAAAGCTGGAGTTCGAGACTTGGACAAAGCCAAAACTATCCTTCCCCAAGACAACCCAGCTCTTCAAATTGTGAGTTTCTTGAGAATTTCAAGTGGAGGCATGAATTCATGCTGGAAACTCAATTGGGTCTCTTCTGTTTTTGGGAATGTTTAATGTATTTGATCTTGGATGACATAACGCATGTATTTGTTTGTAGGTGAAAGCTGATGTGACAGAGGGTTCTGCCAAGCTAGCAGATGCAATAAGTGACGATTCAGAAGCAGTAATTTGTGCCACGGGATGTCGCTCTGGATGGGATTTGTATGCTCCATGGAAGGTCAGTTCGATTCTGTATTTGTGCAATTAGCATCTATTCCCATCTCACACATGGAGCAAAATCATTATATACTGTATCACTGGTTTTGACTGATGTATGAATGCATGTTTCTAATGGATATCTTAAAATTTTCACTTTAAACATTTGTGGTACATATTAACATTCATGGAAACCTAAGGTTGCACGACCTTTTACTTCAGGTAAGCTGATAACTGCAAACATGTCTCTGCTACACAATCTTATAGCCACTTTTCAATTGATTACACCTCCCTACAATACGTGTTGACTAATGCTTAAAATTTATGTTGGTGAAACTCAAAGTCTTAGCCTTTGGCTAGCTACTTTTTCTTTGCTTCAGTGCAGTTTGACATGAGAATATCAGTAAGATTTTTTATAGTCCTAGAATTGCAAGTCTGCATTTTTCCTTTGGTGCACTTGTTGATATTGATGTTAATGTTATGCAGTCTGAAAAAAGGTTATTTCACTACAGGTTGATAATTTGGGCACCGTCAACCTTGTAGATGCTTGCCGGAAACTTGGTGTGAAAAGGTTTATCCTTGTGAGTTCCCTTTTAGTCAATGGAGCAGCAATGGGGCAGATACTCAACCCAGCTTACATCTTTCTTAATGTTTTTGGACTGACCTTAATTGCAAAGCTTCGGGCAGAGGATTATATTAGGGAGTCTGGTATGAACTATACGATTATAAGGCCTGGTGGGTTGAGAAATGAGCCTCCAACAGGAAATCTTGTGATGGAGCCAGAGGTAATCTATACAAATTTTAGGCTGACTTTATGAATTTTCCCATTTAATCTTGTGAAGTACCAAAAACTGAGTTGTTTCGATTTAATGCTCTCTCTGATCTTTCTTTGTAGGACACTCTCTACGAAGGCACAATCTCCAGGGATCAGGTTGCAGAAGTAGCTATTGCAGCATTAGTTCGTCCCCAAGCATCTTACAAGGTTGTAGAGATAGTTGCACGTGCCGATGCCCCCAAGCGTTCATATGGGGATCTTTTTAGTTCTATCACGCAACGGTGACCTCTGAGTTTGATTCCAAAACATTATGTTGGCACAGTAGTGTCCCATTTTTCAGAAGCCTTTCTGATGATGGCAGATATCCCAGCAACATCTCCAAGAGCAATGGTCACTTTTGAAAGAAGCGAAATTCACACGCACAATGATGTAGATGGTGAAAGCCATGGCCATTCTGCAACCCTGCATATCTGATTACTAGTTCTTTATGAACTTGTACTTTAGAAGTGGGTTTTGCTTTTGTTTGACAAAAATGAGAATGCAGAGAGTGAGTTTTATAGGGAGGGTCTGTGGAGTTGGCTACTGAGAAGAATCTGCCAAGCTGCTACATTATGTTGTTTTATTTAACCACAAACAAAATCATTTGAGGCTGGTGTGGCCTTTCACATAGTTTCATAGGATCATCTGCTTGTATTTTGGCTTTATCAGCTGCTACATTATGCTGCCTCCATAAAAAACGAGGTTCCTTTAGGTTTTAAGATTAAGGATTTTTGAATTTATAAAATTTTATATTTTCTATTAATTAAGCGGGTTAAAGTTTAGTATTTATCATATAGCGGCAGACAAAATAAACAAAACTAAAAATAAAAAGATGTAAAGTAGAAACACTGATGTGGAAGTTTGCAGACCCACAGTTTCACACCGCAAATGTCATGCAAAGACAGGGACCGTTTTGGTTGGAACTTGGACTTGGGCTTGGAGGACAAGAAAGAAATAAGTGAGTGTTAAGACTGTAAGATAAAGCAAATGGCAGCTCCTCTGCCTCTCATTTTCAGGAACCCTCCTCTCCGTCTCTGCACTCACCATCTTCTCTACCCTCCTCTTTCCATAGCCAAAACCTCAACCAATCCTTACTCTCTAATTTCCTACTCTCCCACCAACACCAGGTCCTTTCCCATCCTTAATTCCACTCAGGTATCTCTCTCTCTCTCTCTCTCTCTCTCTCTCCTGTACCCTTTTGTATTGGTCCTATAACTGAGTGTTGAAGAATGCCCTTAATGTTAGTATTACTATGTTGATCTCCGTTTTAGATGGAAGGGGATGAAATTACAGAGGAAATTACTGAGACAACTCAAACCAATGTAGTTGGGAAGAAGAAAGTTTTTGTAGCTGGTGCCACTGGAAATACTGGTAAAAGAATTGTTGAGCAGCTACTGGCTAAGGGGTTTGCAGTTAAAGCTGGAGTTCGAAACGTGGAGAAAGCCAAAGCTAGCCTTCCCCAAGACAACCCAGCTCTTCAAATTGTGAGTTTCTTCAAAATTGGAAATTCTGGTATTAATTCATGCTGGAAACTTAATTGGGTCTCTTTTGTTTTGGGGAATGATTACTTTATTGGGTTTTGGATGAAATGATTTCTTGTGTTTGTTTGTATAGGTGAAAGCAGATGTGACAGAGGGTTCTGCCAAGCTAGCAGAAGCAATAAGTGATGATTCAGACGCAGTCATTTGTGCCACAGGATTTAGCTATGGATGGGATTTGTTTGCTCCATGGAAGGTCACTTTGATTGTTTATCTGTGCAATTAGCATCTATTTCCTTCACTTTGTGGTGCAACTTTTATCTTTATGAAGTCCTTTAATTTTCGATTGAGGTAATTATGCAAAGGGGTTATTTGTTTAAGTTCAATCTTAACCAAATGTCGTGAGTTGGTAGATTTTGTTAGGAGTTAAATGCATAGTGGTGTGTAATCTTTATCCGAGAGCAGGTCAATAGCTAAAGAAGGTTGATTTTCATGACTTATTATTCTAGTTGTCTAATCTTTATCCGAGAAAGTAACATCTAGTGGAAAACTTTTACTGAATGAGGCCTCTCCTGATGATTAACAAGGTTCATAGACTGTGCCATCAGACACTGGTTCTGGTCAGGAAAGAATTTGATTAACAGCTTCTTCATTAGAAGAGTCACCGTTCTGGGGTTTTAAGTTATTATGCATGTGTTTTTTAATCGGTATGTATCATAAGATTTTCACTTTAGACATTTACAGGTAGTTAAACATAAAGTTTGCACAACCTTCTACTTGAGGCTGAGTTGATACCTGCAGAAGAAAACAGATTTGGTATACAATCTTATAGCAATGTTGCAGTTCATTGTACCTCCCTAGGATACATTTGTTTGCATTACTTTTACGTTAGCAATTGACTGATGCTTGAAATATGTCTGTGGAATCCGGGGTATTAGCCTCTGGCTAGTAATTGAAGGAACATGCCTTGCTCAAACATCTAGTGGAAAACGAGCTCACACTTTGCCTTTACTTCAATACAGATTTCTATTCTTATGCCACTAATATTTAATGGTTCTATATATGCACAACTCAGATATTTGATATTCCTAGAATTGCACATCTGCATTTGTTTTTTCTCTGGTGTACTTTGTGCTATTTGATAATATGTTGATGTCTGAGAAAGGTTATTTCAATACAGGTTGATAATTTTGGCACAGTCAACCTTGTTGAAGCGTGCCGTAAACTTGGTGTGAACAGGTTTATTCTTGTCAGTTCCATCTTAGTCAACGGAGCAGCAATGGGGCAGATTCTCAATCCAGCTTACATATTCCTTAATGTTTTTGGACTGACCTTAATAGCAAAGCTTCAGGCAGAGCAATATATCAGGAAATCTGGTATAAACTATACAATAATAAGGCCTGGGGGGTTGAAAAATGATCCTCCCACAGGAAACCTTGTGATGGAGCCAGAGGTAACACAATCTGTGATAATTTTTCCCCATTTAGTTTTGTTACTAAAAGCTGAATTGCTTTAACTTAATGTTCTTTCTGATCTCTCTTGGTAGGACACTCTTTCTGATGGCAGTATCTCCAGAGATCTGGTTGCAGAAGTAGCTATAGAGGCATTAGTAAATCCTGAAGCATCTTACAAGGTTGTGGAGATTGTTTCGCGTCCTGATGCCCCGAAGCGTTCATATGAGGATCTTTTTGGCTCCATCAAGCAACGGTGACCTTTGACTCACTGAGTTTGCTTCCAGATTATTATGTTGGCATATTAGTATCCCAAATTTTAGTAGCCTTCTCATGGAAGATATATATGTGCTTGCCTATAATGTTCCTTTTGCATTATCATTTCTTTTAGTTACTTTGGTATATATGAATCTGGCAACGGATTATTGTTCCATTCCATCGTCTTCCTTTCTTAACATAGATGAAAGAAGAATTGACATTAAATCTAACAATAATTGGCAAAAGTAGTAACATTATGGACCTGATTTCTTGAATCAAATTAGTTCATCATATTGAACGGCACTTCAAAAAGAAATGAACAAGAAAATAATGGAATCAAATAAACAAAATTAAAAGAACCAAGCCAGCAGAGAAGCCATGGCACCTAGTGCAGCAGGAACACCCAGAGCTGCTGCTGTGCTTTCCATTGGTGATGGCGCAGCAGCATCTTCAGCAGCAACCGTGGCCCCGAAAGAAGCGAAGCTCACAAGAACAATCATGTAGATGGTGAAAATCATGGCCAATTTGCAACCCTCCATTTTTTCTGATCACTAATTCTCAATTAGCAACTAGAAGTAACGAGGCAGTGCTAATGATCTGTAATAAGCAGAAGTGTAGAAGTGGGTTATGGTTTTGGTTTGATGAAAATGAGAATGCTTAATTGGGTTTTATAGGGAGGGTTTTATGGATTTAAGCCAATAAGAATCTGCCAGCTGCCACATTATGTTGCTTTAACCACAAACAAAATCATTTGAGGGTGGTGTTGTGCCCTTTCATTTAAATCCTGTACCAGCCTGTCTTTCAAATTGCAAGATTAGCGGAATCACTCTTTCCAGACAATTGCTTCGAATATTTGAATAATTTTCAGTGCCATGCATGTGACATTTTGAGCTTTGTGCTGTACACACATTATTAGGGTCTTTTGGGCCGCAAATTAAAGCCCACATGCTAGCAAACGGGCCCATCCAAATTAAAACCCAATTTATAGTAAAGCAGATATATTTTCACTAGGGGTGGGCACTCAAACCGGCGAACCGGAAATCCAAACCGAACCGCACCGAACCAAACCGAAAAAAAACCGAGTTGACCAAAAAGTCAAAAACCGGTCAAAAACCGAACCGGACCGGTTTGGACCGGTTCCGGATCCGGTTTCATGTCTTCAAAAACCGAACCTGTGAAACTAAAAAAATATATAATTTCAATATATATTTATATTTAATGCTATATTTTTAATTTCACTAAAAAAAACTTAATATTTATCCAAGTTCAATGTCAAAATATCTCTCTTTTCTCGCTTTAATATTTATTTTTTATATGAAATTGAATAATTTGTTAATTTTCAAGTAAAAATATTGTATTATAAAATAATTTAAAATAATAATTTTTATAATCCGGTTCAAAACCGAACCGGAACCGGAACCGGATCGAAACCGGTTCAAACCGAACCGGACAGTTTTTGAAATTTTTTTTATTAAAACCGAACCGAACCAAACCGGATGAATAGTACCGGATCGGTTCTAATTTGAGGCAAAAACCGGTCCAAACCGAACCGTGCCCACCCCTAATTTTCACTTTGCACTTGAGTTTGAATCTCACTCTTCATCATTAAGCCGACATACTAGCAAATGGGCCCATCATTAAAACCCATATTGGACCTACCAATTTAAAGCTCATTTACTATATTTATTTTTATACAAAAGATAATTTATTTTAATTTAATTTAAAGGAAATATAAAGTAAAAGAGAGAGAATGGTAAAATATTCAAAATACCAAAAAATGCCTTTGGTTAATGCAAATTTTAAGAATTGAAATTATTAATAAGAATAATATGGTAAATTCACACTTTTTTCATTAAAAAAATTAAAATTAAAAAAAAAATCAAATAATAAATCCTATTTTTATAGAACACAAGTAACTATTATTTTTTTTTAATTTTAAAAAAAAAAACCTCTCGCAAGCGAAAGGACATGCGAAGAGGCTAGTTTAATTTAAAGGAAATTCAAACCTGAAAATACATCCGTTTTACTCAACTAGACTAATCAACTTGACCAATCACACGTATTTACAAAGCCATTTACTATCCACTAACATCCATTTGAGTGAGCTCAAACTCTCTACTTTTTTTTTACCCAAAAACCAACTCTCTACTTTCTCTCTCTAGAGACTAATAAATGAGTCACTGTCAGCCGAAATATCGGCGAGTCATGCCGGCGGCGACAACAAAGCTCCGAGAAATAGAAGTGATGATAATCTCGGCGCAAGACCTGAAGAACGTGAAGCACGTGACGCAGGTAAGAGCGTACGCGGTGGTGTACGTGGAGAAGGAATACCACGCTGCAAGGACGGGCGTGGACGAGCAGGGCGGGACCAGCCCCACGTGGAACGAGGTCGTCAAGGTGAAGTTCCGGGAGGACCTGCTGGAGAACGACGTGCTAGCGGCGCTGAACGTGGACATCTACGCGCAAGGGCGCGTGAGGGAGAAGCCGGTGGGCAGCGCCAGGGTGCTGCTGTGCGACGTTTTGAAGGGCGGGGACGAGCGGGAGCCGGCGGATAATCCAGTGCAGTGCATGACGGTGCAAGTGTGGAGGCCGTC
Organism: Prunus persica; assembly: GCF_000346465.2. Taxonomy (NCBI): domain Eukaryota; kingdom Viridiplantae; phylum Streptophyta; class Magnoliopsida; order Rosales; family Rosaceae; genus Prunus; species Prunus persica. The sequence goes on from NC_034012.1 coordinate 3,819,132, forward strand.
TGGTAGGCCCCACGGGCTGCTGAACCTGTGGGTCCCGCCGACAGGGAGGTTCTTGATGAGGAGGGAGTCTTTATCGTTTAGTGCGAGGGAAGCGGTGGACGGTGAAGAGGTGGAGGTGGAAGAGGAGCCTGTGGTGAAAGGTGGCGAGGAGGCATAGGTTTTGGTGTTGCGGTTGATGTGTCAGTAATGTGCATGCAGGACACGTAGAGCTATTCAGTTTCTCATGCATGCACTGCTAGTGCTTTGTTTAATTATGTTTAATTATGTTTTTTTTCTTGGTGGGGTTTGTTTAATTATGTTGAATTTTGACCATTTTACTCCCTTTTTTTTTCTTATTTTATTTATCTGCCTCATACAAAAAAATTTATTCAGAAGAATAATTTTAATTCAAGGTAATTACAACGATATTAGTTCCTTTAAAGGTTGGATTTCACAACTTGCCTTGATTCTATCTTACTACAAATAAAATTACAAAGCTAGGATACCAACAAGCGACTCTGTGGCCCAATGGATAAGGCGCTGGTCTACGGAACCAGAGATTCTGGGTTCGATCCCCAGCAGAGTCGTCTCTACTTGGGTTTTTAAATATTTTTACTTTTATATTGTAATGCCATTGTACTTACTGAAGTAATTTATTCTGAAGAATTATAACCATCAGTCAGGATGGCCGAGTGGTCTAAGGCGCCAGACTCAAGTTCTGGTCTTCGAAAGAGGGCGTGGGTTCAAATCCCACTTCTGACATCAATTTTTTTTTTGGAGATTCATTATGGGGTCAAATTATAAAAATACCTCATATGAAATGGACTTTAGAAACACACCCAAAACTTATTTACAACATAACAAAAAAGCTTTTAACTTTTTATAAATTACAAAATTGCCATCAATTTCTTAAAACAAGCCTAACTCCAAAATCTTATAAAAATACCCAAAACACTTCATAGGGCATCAACGTAATTTAATAATTAATATTAAATTCAATAAGGCCAGCTGTCATTTTTTGAGTTTTTTTTGGGTTTGTTTATAGAAATTCAATTGTGTAGAATTTATTTATAATATTAGTGCTAAAAATGAGTATATCACTAAATATCTCTTCTTCTTTTTTCTCACCTCATTTATTCAACATTTAATGCTATCATGTTTCCCTCAAATTTGTTACATTTTTATACCTTTAATTTCTTGTGCTACCAAACAAATTATGAGTAACAATATTGTCCAAATCTTCACGAGTAACAATATTGTCCCGAAATTCAGAAGACACATAGGTTAAACTGAAAAACTGATTGTGAATTAGCAATCTCGCTTCACACTTGATGATAATTTTCTTGTAATGTTAATAACTGTACAGAAGTACAAACATGAAGAAACTACAAACAGAGCCACTTTGTGGGATTAAATTGATTGAATTTTTTTTCTTCCTATTAAATAGTAACCCTGAAGTGAACAACAGGACTCGGAAACCGTCACATGATTATGCTCGTTGTGAGTTCAAGATGACTGCTAGAATAATGTTGTGGAAATCGTCTCCTGCTGCCTATTATGTCTGTTCCTTGTTGGATGCCGCTTTTAGTTTCTCCAATTGTTTCCTTATATATGCCTGTTTTAACTTCTCACGACGAGCCCCTGCTTGCTCTTCCCTGCGCTGTTTGAGCTCAGATGCCTTCTCTCTCGCTACATTTGCTTCTTCGTGTACTTCCCTGAAGAAAAGGAACACGAGTGAAAATCATGAGATGACTGTTGCCAGGAGCATAGAGATTTCAATCAAGCAATCAGCATCCGTTGCAAGGACTATAAATGATTAGAATCAAGCAATAAGAAACATACTACATAAATGGAGAAACTCGTTAGTAAACAGACAAATAGTAAAATGGGAGAAAAAACCCTAAGCCAAATCATACTTTCATTTATTGATGAACCAGAGTCCTAGCTTTTGTCTCTAAAGCTTAGGTCTAAAGCTATATTATTTTATCCTTTAGCAGGATTTGTCTCAAACTCAGGTTTATTCAGCTCATTTCCTGCAGGACATCTTTCTATCTATGGCCTGGCACTCAAGACATTGTACAGGAATAAGAGAGGTGCAAAATATTCAGCTTAAGAAACTAATCAATATCAGTGAGATTCTAGTTCTACTACCCAACCCGCAGCCCAAATATGAGTCTCTGCTCAACCACTTCACCGTAGCCGTAGAGGCTTAGATGAGTAACAGCAGCAACAACCAAATTACAGTGGCTAAATGTTAAAGTCTCCAGATTATTATAGAAAGTGGCATCACTGAAGAATAACAATAGCAAAAATACACTGAAGTGATGAAATCCTTTAATTATTTGATTACTTCTGGTTAACTAAACTTTCATAGAGCATAGATCATTTATACCGGAATAATTTGAAATTGTTACCTCACAAAACTCTTGTAAACATCATTGTCCATTGTTGCTGCTGCTCGCCCAAGCCCCAACGGTTTCATGCTAAACAGCATGGAAGCATCACTCTCACCATCTTGATTCTCCGAAGATACTACAGCAGGCAAATCATAATGCTGAGTTTGCTGCGGTTCATCCTGGTCAACTCTCTTGCAAAAAAAATCCACACAATACTTCTCCTTATCTTCCTCATCAGATAGCTCCCCCTTTACTAGCTTATCATACAATGCGGCCTTCCTCTCTAATGCTGCATAGCTAGCTGATCCGTCATTAACTGCTTTGAGCTCAAGCTTGTCTCTGAATATAAACCAACAAAAACACAAAATTGATCTTAGCAGGAAGCCAAATTAAAGACTAGGGATACTATCCTTAAAGTTCTTCATATTGTAAGAAGCACAAGAAACTGTTGGCAGCGGACGATAAAATTCAAACCTTCCAAAACAGAGAGCTCAAAAATTTCATCTTATATCTAAGCAGCACCCAAAAGACTCATAATTTATACTCAGACAACAGTAAGAACCCTAGATACCAAAATGAACCCTAACCCAGAATTACACCAATACTAGCAAATTACGCATAATTAAGGAAATGGAAATTAAACCCAGAAACAAAAATTGCGTAAAAAGAAAGAAAAATACGTACTTGTGGGCCCGGGCATCGACGCCGGAGTTCTTGGCGGACAAGGGATCGTGTGACGTGATCTTCTTCTTGGCGCGGTGGAACTCGACTTCTGAGCCGGCGAGTTCCTTGGACTTCTTGGAGTCTTCTTGCGACTTATAGAGTTGGGCCTTGAGCTCCATTATCGAGGAGGCTCCGACGCCGGCGATGGCGCGGTGCTTCTTGGGCATAATTGAAGATTCCGTTAGCCATCCCAAGGATTCCACCACCACACTTCTCTTCTTCGTCTCCTCCTCCGCCATTTCTGCAATTTCAGGATTGAGATCGTTGGCAGTGACGTAGCTTTCTTCTTCTTCTGTTTGAATTTGATTGATTGGAATATCTGAATTCGTTTCGGTTTGCGAGGGCGGGTGGTGGTGGATTCGTAATGGACTCCACCGCCACATAATGTGGGCCGGCCCATTTGGGTTCATAGTTGTTTATTGTTTCTTCCTTTTTAGTTTGCCGGTTTTATCATTTTAGTCATCGTGGTTTTAATTTTGTCAATTTTTTTCTTATAATTTCAATTGGAGCAATTTAAGAACACGTTTCAATTTCTGTTAAATTCCTCCAAATTCTGTTAAGTTTTGACCAAGTGACCTTCATGTGGAGAGGTATTTCAATGCGTTCGAGGCATCTATCTAACCGTAAAACACAAGATGCTACTATTCCCATTCACTTCACGTCCAAAATTTGAAGAAGTTTCTTGGCAAATCCCAATGCAATTTCAAAACAGCCCTCTCTCCCTAACTAGGAGGATTAGAATTTTCGTGGTGGGTGGTGGACCGCTCTGTCTATCTTACCTTAGTGAGCAAGTTCCATCTTTCCAAAAAGTAGTCTAGCCTAGTACTGCTTTTAGAAAGGAAGTCATCTGATTCCTCCTCCCAGTCAAGAGTAAAACGGTATAAAACCAATTTGATTAATAAACTCTTAACAACAAAATCCCAAGTATTCTAAAAACAAATAATGTTACAATAGCTATTCTCACACTCTCCTTCATTCTGTCCATTTGCACTCATCCCCCTGTTTTTATATTTTGATTTTTCTTTTGCTTACTCAATTACCAAAGTACAAAAGTAAAGGGAAAAGGAGTGCGAATGGATACAATAAGAACGTGAAAATCACTACCCTTTTTTTATACCTCGTCACGTAATCTTCACATTAGGAGGAACATTTATAATCTTATTACTGCGAAGTAGGGAATCATGACATTCGTTGCTCTATATTCGTTGCAAGACACAGGGAATAACTGCCATGACAAGTTTGTTCGTTTTTTTCTTTTGGTTTTTTTTTTTCTTCTGCTAGAATTACCATGACAAGTTATTTACTGTGTGTGAGATGGACTGAAAGGCTAAGAATCTCTCACACCTCTGTCCTCTTCTCTTTTCTACATATAGTGGCTTCCTGGGCTTAATGAAATTTCTTCTCACATAGCTAGCAGTTGGTGGTCTGAGTGCTTACATTTCAAATTCAGTGTGAGACTCGTTCTCTCATTTGCATTAGCTTCTTTTCTTTTTTTCTTTTAGATTTTACTTTCACTTTAGTTCTTCACAGCTATTAATTTCAATTATTTTTCTCAGATACACAAGTTGCCATCAATTAGTCAACATGGTTAAGACAGTTGAGTTGTGTGGATTTTGCTCTGTTCAGTCCCCGGAAGCAGTGACAGAGTTTGTGGAGAAACATACTGGAAGAGGCACTGTTTATGCTGTGAAGGTCTTCCACAAAGATGGAAAAACAAGAGCATCTGCCATCGTTCAATTCACACATGCAGAGTTTGCTGAAATGATACTGACATTAGCCGGAGATCATCTTCGAAGAAACGTGCCGTATGGGAAATCAAATGTTAAAGCTGCAGAAATGAAGTTCGACATGGTACCTGACTCAGAAACCTTTCAACCTAGCATGGAACTTGTAAAGCTGCACTTTGGATGCCAGATTTCTAAGGAACGGTTTTCTGTGCTTTTGACACTATCCGATGTTTCGGTGAAATTTGGGATGATACTTAAACATTTCTACTTCTTTTTCTCTTATGATTATGTTGAATATAAGCTAGAAATCTCCTATGACAATGTTAGCCAGATTGAGCTACATAGTCCATGTGATCAACTTGCAAAGTTTCTTCTCATTAAGGTTTGGTTCCCCTGTTCTCGTATATATTAATCTGCCATGCATCCTTTCTATACTTGGTTTGAATGCTGCTGAAACAGGCTTTGATCTTCCTTAAACATAAAACAATTACTATATTATGTGTGGCTCTTTTTGTTTACTGGGCGGGGGGGCCGGGGGGGGCGGGGGGTGGGGTGTGGTGTGTTTGGGGAGATTGTTAACATTTTTCAATTACTATATTTTGTGTGGCTCTTTGGGGGGGGAAGATTGGTTACATTTTTCTCTTCTTTCATTCTTCTCCTGCTAGTTACGCGTGCCCTCGGATTTA